>NW_010160317.1:0-469 GCF_000695765.1 Mesitornis unicolor | reverse complement strand
AGACCTCAATTACATCAAGATTTGTACCCAATTAAAGAAAATGCCACTGCATAGCAGCGGGAAAAAGAAAAATTACAATATTTGGTCCAAACGGGAAAAAGAAAGCAAATCACCCCACTATTAGCAAAAGTAAGAATATCCATAATCATTCTGCATATGGTCACATTTAATCTAAGCAAGTGCTGCCTATTCAAGATCAAGCTGACGTGCGTTTTATTGCGAGAGGTGCGCAGGTGTTTAAGAAACTATCTAAAAGAACTGCATGTACAGTGTTCCAACACAAACCAAGCTTCAGACTTTTACCAATCTTTTTGGGACAGACTCCAAAGACTGAAGTTAAAAGGGGTTTTTTTAACTCCCTATATTAGTGGGGTAAGATAGTCAACCCCCATGAATCTGACAGGCATCTCTTCCCCAAATCAGCCACGCAGCATTACACACTGAGCACACCTTGGGAAAATGAAATGCA
>NW_010160316.1:542-8393 GCF_000695765.1 Mesitornis unicolor | reverse complement strand
TTGTGGACTTGGATTGAAGCAGTTTTGTGCATGACAGAAATTGCAGCTGTAGGCATATCCATATTGGACTTTTGAGGACTTTTTTCCCTATGGAAAGGGCACCACGTGGAAGCAGAGAGAGAGACTGGGTGGAGTCCTCCCTCCCAGAAGGAGCACATGGAAACCCACTGCAAACCCCACTCAAGGCGAACTGAGGGGGAGTGGGCTCAGAGGTGAAGAAACTGGGAACAAAAGTTGAGCCCAGGAAGAAGGGAGGGGTGGGGGGAAGGTGTTTTGACTTTAAGATCTGGTTGTATCTCCCATTGTTCTACTCTGATGTTGGTAACAAAATAAAATTGTTTTGTTTTTATTTCATTATGAGTCTGTCTTTTGCCTGTGACCTGTTTAAGTGGTGAGAAGCCCTCCCAGTCCTTATTTTGCACAATAGGTAAATGCTAGAATAAAACCTGCAGTATTTTTCATACACAAATACTGCTCTGAGTACAGAAAAAGGGCAACCTTTCCTGAAAGGATATGATGCAAACACAACAGATCTCCGTTGGAAACCAACAAAACTTTTGAAAGTGTCTGAGATAGACATATTTTCCTCCATGGTATTAAAAGGGCAGAAAGTGGAGCAAAATAAAATTCTCAGATGTTCAAAAAGTGGATACATATGGCTCTCAACAAATCTTGTAAGCTCGAATTTTACTAATTCTAAACAGACACATCTAAACAAAGTCTAAAGAAAAAAATACCTAGAAAAAAGTTTAGTGGAAATGGTGTCACTGGAACGTGACAGTTATGTGGACATTACATAGCAAAGGATAAACTTGTGCTGGCAAAAGCTGAATAGTGGAAAAAGCAAATCAGATATTTTCTTTAGTAATTTCAGACTGAGGAGATTGCAACAGTCTAAATATTATATTCTTCTTGGGTCTTTAAATTTCATAGCTGCCAATACATCTCACAGTCTGTCAACAGTTAGTTGTAGAATTTCTCCCAGTGCTATATTCTTTCTGAAAGTGAATTTAGTGTGTTAAGAATCTTGGACCAATAACTCTGAAACAGCTATAGGAAAGGGGTGGTTCTTTTTCTAGACCACCTAGTTAGTCTGTTTTTATCTTGCCTTCTAGGCTTGCAAACACAATTTAGTCTCTTTGCCAACTCACTTCTTGACCTTCTGCTGAGAATGACATTAATAACACCAACTCTTGTGGTAGTTTGTGATGTGGATATTTATCCACTAAAGCTGTGGACCAAACCTATCAATTCACTTCACACAGGGTACAAAATAGCCATTGGGCAGCAATGACTTTCAGTCTTTACTGTCTAAGGCCAGAATTGAGCCAATGACCTTTATGTGAAAAGCACTATTGTCTGTCAGAGCCATCATAGTAAACACTCATTTAAAACATTATTTTAAAACTGATGAAGGTACACCATAGTAACTAATCAAAGAACAGCTTTAGTGCCTCAAAAAGGTGGAGCAAGTCATCAGAATAAATTACAACTGATTTTGAGCAGTCACTGAAGAAAAAGTTCAGGGGCCATGACAGAATGAGACCTTGGGATGGGTTGATACATTATTAATACAGGCTGCTAGGTCACTTCTCAGCAGTGTATCTTTTCAATGAGTTCAAAATACCCATTAAACATTCACTATTTTTTATAGTGCTAAGCCTCACTTAGATCTGATTAGCATGTTTTAATAAAGTTGTATATTTTGTTCAATAATTTTTTGGCACATGATTAGTATTGTGTATGTGATCACACATATATGAAAATATATATTTATATGTATACAAACATGCATACATATATCTAAAGAGAGACAATCTGGGTTTTTTTATCTTTTCTACTGTTATAGCACTGTTTGTATGACTTTTTCCCCCCTTCTACTTCCACTGAGGCCTGTGAAGAGTAGACCCTGAGGCAAAATATCTCCAGGTTTGCCTGCCATTTTGACATTCCAAAAATTCAGGAGAAATGCCATAGAGCAATTTCCCCATTCTGTTTCTTTACTTCCTTTCCTTGTAGTGTCATTACCTTTATTAATGATAAACAATTTTTTAATGCTTTTGACTCTAATCCTACTGTGCCTTCATCTGTTGAGGAAATAGGCAATTAGATTGATGCTAAACAACCTTAAATCATAGATTGCTTACACTCCTGTTGATGCACGCTCAGAATTTGCCTTATATTCCAGACCTCAGCTGTAGTTAGCTACTATGGCACACTAAAACTTGCTGTAACACCAGTCTCCTGAAGAACTGTACCATACCAGTGTGTTCCAATGCTTACTTACATTTCAAGATTCTATAGACTTTGATTCAGTGTGTTAACGGTATTGTTGTTGTCTTTCTGCAGGTAGTATTATATGTCTGAATCATACTGCATTCGATTAAACAGCATGTCTCTTGTCATGTGCTTACATCAGCACACCACAGGTGAGTTATTCTGGCTGTGTTAACAGAAAGACACTAAGTTTTTCCTGTAAGAAGTGGAATGTTTTCTAGAGTACAACAGAATAGTTTGAGATGCTGACCCTTTTACCAATTTTGACAGCCAAATCAATGTTTTTCAAAGCAGTCATAGGTGTTTATGACAGCCTGAGTATTAATACTTGTAACCTATCTGAAAATGGTTGCCATTTGCAAGAAGGTAAAAACACTGATGTGACTGAGTCAGAATTTCTGACTTTTTGAAGTGCTTACAATTGGTATATAAAGAATTGCTGCCAAAAAGAACTAGGGAAAAGCTTAATTAGCTCTCAAGTGGTGAGGAATGTGTGCCATATCCATATATTCATTGCACTTCTACCAGAATTTAATGGAGAACTGTGAAGGAAGAAATATGTTTGTTCACCTCTAAGAGTCATTTTTCCAGTAGTGATAGAACTTTACAGGTATCCAAAGCTAAGGAATATTTAATATCTCTAATTATCTAAATATATTAGTAATACTGTATTGAGACTTCCAAAGTCTGTTGAGATTTGTATTCCCTCCTACAAACATTTCTTCTTGGATAAGTAAGAACTTCTTTGAATTCTTCATATACAATAAATATTCCAGTTTCTTTTTGGAATGAAGACTTTGAGGGAAGACCTCTGTGGGAAGAAAGACATGAAAAGTAGTTTCTAATTCACTATTATTTGTAGCTTTTGAATTTGAGGTTAGTGTCATGTGGTATTAATCAAATAAATGCAGCTTATGTGTAACAAAGTTGTTTCTGAGTTTGGCCATGGCCTTGGTGCAAAATGGCAGACTTTTCATCATTTCATATAACAGTATTTACATTCTTGGAAGTAAAGCCCTAATGTTTGCTGTACATTGCTATTATTCCAGGTAATACAGTGGAGGAAGATGGCAGGAATCCTAAAATGACTTCTTTTTGGTGTTCACCTCGCAAAGGTAAGTCTTTCTCCTATAATACAAATGTTTCAAGAGTTTAAAGGTGAATTTGTGGCAAAGAGTTGTTGTAGACTTTTCTTCTCTAAAAATAGAAACTCTTATTCATATGGATTCAACTATCACACATTGAAGTAAATTATTATAGTAAACATAACCCTTCCTTATAGATAATAATAAATGCTTCACAGTTATGTGTCCAGTTAATTTATTCACATACCTAAATCTTTCCAAAGATGTGTGCATTTTCAGTAACTCCATTTTATGCTTTAGTATATAGCCTATGCCAAACTTTGTTAGAAAATAGCATGTAAGATCTTAAAAATTGGAATTTAGTAAAAAAAAACAGAGCTTCATGATTAGTCTTTCCATCTGCTTTTACTTTTACAAAAATAGTGAGTAGTGTAGCATCCAACACAGGAGAAACAGTGTCACTTCATCTCTGAAAAGTGCACATCTGAGTGATGGGATTACTTGCATACATAACATGCTAATAAAATGGCTTGGACTATATTAAATTTGATTTGCTATCAACTCGTTCCTGAAGAAAGAATGCTTGGTGTGTAAAACTGTCATCTGTGCAAGACTTTTCTTTTAACAAGTAATTCACTCTAATTAAAATTAAAATGAAATAGCTTTCATTGTAGTATCCTAAAAAAGTTTACCAAAGCAATATCCTAAGTATCTGAAGGCAGTGGTAATTTTCTTATCCATAAGGTATTTATTGAAATATGTCTATTTTTTTCAAAAGCAGAAAATAATACTTTTTAAATTACATTTTCTAAAAGGAAGATCTTTTGTAGTAAAAATTTTTACGTAGTGCATAATTTATGCATTCTGGGAACAGGTGATTAAAGTTATGTCCTCAATAGAGGTGTTGCAAAGAAGCTTTTGACATGTATTAAAATCACCTATATTTACAATGTCTTCTTGATAATTTTATACAGATGAATGTTCATACGGAGTTTTCACAGGGGGAGAAAGAACCCTATCTAGGTCTATTTATGTTTATAGGTCTATTCTGTGTTTACAGAGCCGTTTATTTTATGTTCTGATTTAAAAAAAAATCCAATACGGGCTGTTTTGAAAACAAGAAAACTGTAATTAAAGGCATTGATGGATAGTTACATTATCAGCTCATTAACAGCTAATCTGAGACCATCTGTTCTTTAGTGGTCTGAAAAGGTTAACAGCATTCAGATGTCTCCACTTGCCACACATAGGCTTGCCAGGATGAAGGAATGGTGCTACAGTGCAGGACTTCTGGCAAAGCACATTGTGCTGAAGTTCAGTTCATACTGCCAGAAGTGGCCACACAGGACATAGCTTTTCCAGGCAGGCACATCGTTAACTAGTGTAATGATTATTTTTTTTTTTTAAAATGGGTTAAGCAGATTTAGTCAGCAAGTGGGTATATTATATTAAGCTAAGAGATAAGTAATGGGTGTTATTGAGGTCTTAGGCTTTTGTTTTGTGAGATCTGGTAATTTAAAAAAAAAAAAAAAGGAAAGGTTTTAACAAATTACTAGAAGACACTGAGTATCTTCATAAAATTTCTGAAGTTGATTAATGAACAATGTATTATTTATCTTCCACAGAAAATGGATTTTTAAAAACTTTGCTGTGTATAATCAATTTTCAATATATTGTCATAAAATGAATAGTGCCCTCTCTGGAACAGAGATGTTGTATTTGTATGCAGCCTGACAAAATGGATTGCGGTTCCAAATCAACCCATGATTAGCTGGGTGTTATTAATTGTGAGTTATTAATTTCAGGGCTACAGCTATGCTTATGCCCAGCTATGGACTCTGATGGGTTCTGACCTGTGGATTGCTTGACCTTGAACATGCCTCCTCACTGTGGATGGTGCAAAAAAAATTACTATGTAAGTTATCTTCTTGGTTTGTTTCTTTCTGTTTTTGTCATCAGCATAGTTTTCGTCACACAGAAAAGAAAGTAAAAGTACACTTTTCTAACTCCAAAACACTGGATTCATGATTAGTGACATGATGGTTTTCTGACTTTCATTGCCCAGGAGACATGGGAGAATTAATAGTAGTTTTGTCCTTTTATACATTTATAAAATTTTTAATTCTTTAATGGTGGTGTCAGTCTGCAGAGTAAAAGAAAATTGTTTGGTTTAGTGAAAATATCATGGGGAAAGATCTCTCATTCTTGTGAGTATCTGGGTAGAAGGATAGCCATGAAGGAAACTGAACTAGGAAGAAGGTAAACTATGGTAAATGCAGAAAAACTGAAAATGAATGAAAAGGGACAATTGAGAATCTCAACATGTTATTGATTTCTCCACAGCAAAGAAAGCTTCTTAGCAGATGAGAGCCTGGCTCTTCATTCTACCATCTTGAAGGAAAGTGGTTGTAGGAGTGCTTTAGGTTATTGCTTTCAGCTCAGTAAAATACTTAAGGGCTTTTGTTTGGCTGAGACTACCTATTTGACTTTAATATAGGAAACTTCACTGAAAGGTGGAAAACCTGTTTAAGAAGCTGAAGAGACGAACTGTGTTGCAGTGGCTGTGCTTTTATCAGTATATAAAAGGTAGCTGAAATGTGTCAAGAATATTCTGCAGTCCTCCCATAGAACTCTTCATCCTCTGGAGTAAAAGCATGAGCCTGTCACAGTACTTGTATACCTGGGTTAACTAATCTGGACCACTTATGAAGTCTGACATGTGGATTTAGCCTGCATTTAGTTACAGAAGCAACTGGCTTCTGGCTGTGCTAGTGTTACATTCTCAGCATAGCTGTCTCTTAAGGCCAAAAAAAGGCAAGGTAACCTCTCTAAAAATAACATGTTTCAAAGGTATTATCATGCAATGAAGTAGAGTAGAAGTCATTTAATAATAAATCATCAAAAATGTCTCTGATAATTTTAAAAAAAATCACTAAAGTATTTCTGAGTAGTTGAGCAACCTCTAGAGCAAGAAATAACACTTATAACTGTAAAGAGAGCTAAGAAAATGAGGATTATAAATTAGAGAAGTTTCTTCATGATAGTGTCATAAGAGGAACAAGCAGAAGAATAATATCAATCTATCAGACATCTTGTGTATCTGCATTCCTGTGGAAGACATAAGAAAATAAACATGAGAAATATATACAATGAGGAGGAGGAACTGAAGGTCTTACCACAGGGTTAACCTTATGATGTAACTGGCATATGGAGACTTGAAGGAATAATTCTCATTATATAAATCTTGAATAATATTTGAATTTGACAAGAGTATAGCTTGCTATACAAAACAAGTAAGATGATATTCCCTTATAAGGAAGAGAGCCATGGCCTCCCTCAGCCATGCACCCAAAAAGGCAGACGCAGCTGGCCAGACGGAGCAATGGCGGGAGCACGCTGCCACTCAGGTGTTGAGCTGCAGGGTCTGCCCTGCTCTTACGCCAATGTCTGATGGCAGCAGTGGGCATGCCTGTGGGAGGTGTGCCCAAGTAGAGGAGCTCCTCCACACAGTGGTGGAGCTCAGGGAGGAGGTAAGTAGGCTGAGAATGATCAGGGAGTGTGAGGATGAGATAGACCATTGGAGTCATAACCTCCCTTCTGTGAGGCAGGCTCAACGGTTAGACAAAGCTCGTGAGAAGGAGGCAAAGGGCTCCCTAGCCTCTCTACACCAGGCTGACCATAGCAAACGGTTAGACTTAGAGGATAGGGAACCAACAAGAATGGAAACATATTTCTTCCCCGAGCAACAGGCGTGGCAGTTATGCCTCCCCCCATTAACTGCTCCACCTTCCAAGGTGTCTTTGCAAATCAAGTATAATGTTCTGCAAGGGGAACTGAACAAAGAGCAAGAAGGCAACTTGCGTAGCTTGGAGGCACCGCCAAAGCTCAATCAAAGGAAGCCACGCATAAAAACGTCTTCAAGTAAGAAGACAGATGAGTCCTTGTCGTAGGGGACTCACTTCTGAGGGGAGTGGTAGGTCTTATTTGTGGATGAGACCCACTCCTAAGGGAAGTCTGCTGCCTCCCAGGAGCCAGGGTCAAGGACATTCAGAAGAAACTCCCTACCCTAGTTAAACCCACTGACTACTACCCATTGATGGTCTTTCAGGTAGGCAGATTGCAACAAGTAGTTTGAGAACAATGAAGAGAGACTTCAAGGCCTTGGGACAACTGGTTAAGGGATCTGGAGCACCAGTAGTGTTCTCCTCCATGCCACCAGTTGCAGGGAGATCTGAAGCAATAAACTGAAGAGCCAACAGATCAATGCCTGGCTCAGAGACTGGTGCCACAGGCAGGACTTCAGGTTTTTTAATCACGAATCAATTTACACTTCACCAGCTTTGGTGACAAGAGATGGGGTACGTCTATCTCAAAGGAGGAAAAGGTTCCTGGGGCAAGAGTTAGCAGAGCACATAGACAGGCCTTTAAACTAGATTTGAAGAGGGGAGGGGTGGAAGGGGATATAACACAACTCACTAGCGATGAGCCT
>NW_010160316.1:0-209 GCF_000695765.1 Mesitornis unicolor | reverse complement strand
TTATAAGCTTTTCAGAAGGGATAGGCAAGGAAGGAAAGGTGGTGGGGTGGCCACGTGTGTTAGGGATGCTACGACTGCCTAGAGATTAGTAACAGTGACAACAGGGTCGAATGCCTATGGGTGAGAATCAAGGAGAAGGCCAACAAGTCAGACATCATGGTAGGAGTTAGACTCCCACATAGACTACCTAACCAGGATGAAGAAATAGA
>NW_010160315.1:925-1430 GCF_000695765.1 Mesitornis unicolor | reverse complement strand
ACACACACACACACACATACATACATATAAATTACTAAATACATATATTAAATATAGATAGTACTTAAGGCAGAGAGCCATCAGAGGCTGGCGCTGTTTAAAAGCCGCTCAGCAAAGGGAGTTGATTTGTTATTCCTTGGTGGTTTCTAACTGGTGTCTGTGTGTTACCGACACTGCACACGTATTGTACACAGATGTGTAAATTGTGTGGTGGGGTGTGTGTGTGTACACAGAGGGAGAGGATCTGTTATGGGTGAGGTGATTATTTGGACTCCGTCGTCATATTTTGAGATGGATGTTGAGGTTATTGTTTTCCTCTTGTCATCTTTGAACACTTTGCTGTTGATAACAAAGCGTAGACTGATCCGCAAGGAATTATTTGAGTGATTTTCCTGAGACCATCCTGTTCTCTCCGCGGTAAGGTATAAATGAGGATTTATGTATCCCGTCAGCAGTGTCTAATCCTCCTTCCCTAACCTGTCTGGCGACTCCCATCACGGCATGC
>NW_010160315.1:0-887 GCF_000695765.1 Mesitornis unicolor | reverse complement strand
TGCCAACGTGCAATATGCAAAAATGCATCAATAAAAAGGGACGGAAAGGGGTTTAAAACTTGGTGATGTGCTCCAGGAGAGCAGTCCTTGAATTGGGGGAACCCTTCTCTGCGTTTCCCCTGCACGCGGGGGTCTGCAGAGCACCCCCAGGTGCCCCCCGCCGCCACTGGGTGCTGCTGCGCTGCGTAGGGTGCGGCGGCGCAGGCAGGCATATTGTCCACCAGATGGTACAGCCTACTCTCGCAGAAATGCTTGAAAGGGCAACAAAATACAGCAGGAGCCATTTGACAGTCCGCACAGGGAGCGCGGCCAGCCAAAAACGGCCCCACTGGAAGCACGCGCCAAGCTGGAGGTGCTGCACCCAGACCTGCAGGGGTTCAGTTCGAGCATCCTGGCCTTCTCCTGCTCCAATTTCACATCTACCATGGCTCTTCTGCAGCACCCTGGCTGTTTGGGATGCCTTTAGCCCAAAGGCATCACTCCTGAGCTGCACCCATCACATCTGGACCACGCAAGGCCACCAGGTACCCAAAACACGCTGGGGTTTGTTCCAATGGTGGCAGAGGGATGGGAAACCTGTGAGACACACAGGCTGCACCCATCACATCTGGACCACGCAAGGCCGCCAGGTACCCAAAACACCCTGGGCTTTGTTCCAGTGGTGGCAGAGGGATGGGAAACCTGTGGGAAACACAGAGAACAACCAATCCCAATCTCTTCCCCACACACTACAGGAGGTTTTATGGCAAATAACATATGACAGCAACAAAATCACCTTTTTTTTCAGCTCCTCCTGAAATTCTTCCATCTTTAGTTCCCAGCAGGATTTTTGTTTGGAGGCAGGGAAGGAGTGGGGGGTTGGAATTGCACATCTCACCCCAAAGAAA
>NW_010160314.1:12145-12781 GCF_000695765.1 Mesitornis unicolor | reverse complement strand
GATCTTGGGAGAGCTTCTTCTCAATTATCCACTGGAAAACCCAGAGATTTGTGAATGTAAGTGTCTAGGCTTGACACTGTTCTCATAGTAGATGCATTTTATAATAATATAAACAAAAATATTTTTATAATATTTTTGATAAATGTTGGAATATTAAAGGGTAATATACTTAGGCATAATGAAATTGGCAAAGTAATTATGTGGACAGTTGTTATTTCTTTTGTGCTGATTCTATTTATAAGTGATTTAATTTATGAGTGTTATGAGTTTCCCTTACAAGTCAGAATTATGGCATTAGTTTCAAATGTTATCTATAAGACCATCCCTTGAGAGATGTGGACAAGATGGTGAGCTTACACTGTACAAACTTTCTCTTAAACCATCCTGGCCTTAATTTTCTCTCTTCCTAACTCTGGCATCTTCTCCAAGCTTTTTATTGTCCAGTAAATACTTCTGTTATTCCTGTAGTGCTTAGTTGTTGTATTTCTATTGCACTCAGCTGCCCAGCTACTTCTTTTTTGATCACCTGATCATCTGATCTCTGCTTGGGAGCGACAGCATCCACCTTACTAGGGGATGGCAATGTTTTGCCAGTAGGATGGCTAACTTGGTAAGGAGGGTTTTAAACTAGGAATG
>NW_010160314.1:5127-12114 GCF_000695765.1 Mesitornis unicolor | reverse complement strand
AAAGAGTTACGAGCAGCCCTGTGAAGGAGTGACAGACAGGGTTGATGGGCAAAGAGTCTGGGATGATGGGCTCAAAAAATCAACAATGCACTCTTGATGGAAGGAAATTTGGTCAGGGAATGCTTCTGCAAAGTGGACATACCTAAATCCATGGGCCCTGGTGGCCCAATGGTGCTGAGGGACCTGGATGATGCCATTTGCAAGGCCACTCTTGATAATCTTTGATCTGTCATGGTGACTGAGAAAGTGCTTGAAGACTAAAGGAAAGAAAAACTCACTCCCATTTTTAAGAAAGGAAGAAGGAGAACCAAGGAAACTACAGGTTGGTCAGCCTTATTTTGATTCCCAAGAAAGTAATGGAGCAGCTGATTCTGGAAAGCATTTCAAGGCACATTAAAGACAAGAAAATCATCAAGAGAAGTCAGCATGGCTTCACCAAAGGGGGGTCAAGTGGTCTGAAACTTGACTGAATGTCTGGACTCAGAGGGTGCTGCTCAGTGGCACATACTCCAGACAGATGCTAGTAACTAGAAGTGTCCCTAGGGGAAGATTAATGAAGGGGTTCATTAATGATTTGGATAATGGGTCAGAGTGTACCCTTGATAAGTCAGCAGATGACACCAAACTGGGGGAAGTGGCTGTTACACCAGAGGATGGTGTTGTTATCTGAGGGACCTTGAGAGGCTGGAAAAACGGTCTGACAGGAACCTCATGAAGACCAAAAAGGAGAAGTGCAAAGTTCTGCACCTGGGGAGGAACAACTCCAGGCACTAGTGTATAGTGAGGGCTGTCCAGCTGCAAACAAGCTTAGCAGAAAAGGACCTGGGGGTCATGATGGACACCAACTTGAACATGAGTCAGCAATGTGCCTTTGCAGTAAAGAAGGCTGATGGTATCCTGGGCTGCATTAGGAGAAGTGTTGCCAGCAGGTCAGGGCAGGTCATCCTTCCCCTTTATCTTGGTGCTGGTGAGGCCACACCTGAGTGCTGTGTTCAGTTCTGGGCTCGCTAGTACAAAAGGGACATGTGCATACTGGAGAGAGTCTAGTGAAGGGCCACTAAGATGGTTAGGGGAGTGGAGCACCTCACACAGGAGGAAAGGATGAGAGATTTGGGACTCTTCAGCCTGGGGAAGAGAAGGCTCAGGGGAAGATATCAATGTGTACAAATATTGGAACAGAGACTGTAAAGAAGATGGAGCCAGTCTCTTTTCAATGTTGCCCAGTGACAAGACCAGAGGCAACGATCACAAACTGAAACATGGGAGGTTTCTCTCAACATCAGGTTGCACTTTTTTTTACTGTGAAGGTGACCAAGCAGTGGCATAGGTTGGCCAGAGAGGTGTTCAAAGCAATCTGGATGTGGCCCTGGGCAAGTGTCTCTAGGTGGCCCTACTTGAGCAGGGAGGTTAAACAAGATAACATCCAGAGGTTCCTTCGAACCTCGAATATTCTGTGATTCTGTGACCTTACCTTCTTGTCTTTGCTATTCTAAGATGATGACTTTCATGCTGACTTGTCATGCTCATTCCTCCATAGACCCTATTCTAATTTCCTTTCTGATTTTTCTTGTCAACTATTAGCTCCCTTTACTTATATAAGTTCACTTTGGTCTTTTCTCACTGCTAGATGTATTTCTCCTGGTGCACCTGGCTAACTAGTCTGCTTTTCTGATCCCTGTATCTTCAACTTCTTGTCTGCTATCACAGTAGTTCCACTAACAAATTCCACTAACAAGTTTTCAGGGGAAAAGAGATATAGACCTCTCTAATGCAAAGGCTATCTGAGAGTCAATATGCCTCAGTCTAGCATAAAAAAACCTGTTGAGTTTACAGTGAAAGTCTTAGCCTTTTTCTAGAAAACAGCCAAGGTATTTCGGTTAGTATTTTTCATAATCCAGCCCCCAAAAAGAGATGTTATATGAAAGGTATTATGAATAGTTTGACAAACTTATAAGGTATTGAAAATAGTTTTGCTGATGGAAAGTGCTTGGAATTGTTAATGACAAACGATAGCACCATCTCCTCCTATAATTGCAAGTTCTACCATTATAAATGGATTAAAGCTGCTTCACATAATGTTTTTCTTTGTCAGGGCCTCCTGTACACTAATTTTTATCAATAAAATTGTTATTATGGGTACTTTTTATTATTTGCACAGATGATTGCTTATGCACACACAGTAGCAATTGTTCCTTTAGCATAATTGTTAATGTACTTTTACAACAATTGTTTTATTTGTGTACTTTATCTAAATAGCAGTTGTTGACAGCCGAACTACTCATTCTGAACTCATCAACAACTGATACCTTTTGTTGCCAGCTGCTGCTATAAAACACTGTGAGAACAGCATGCAGGTTGGAAGCAGCATTATCTGAAGTGACCAAGAGCTAGAGAAATTCCTCATTTTACTATCAGCTTGGGCCTTATTATTTATAACTCCCTGTGGAGCCTGCAAACAGCTACTGCAGAAAACGCCACTAAACTTTTACCAAGGGAAGATTTCATTATCAGATATCAGCTTTCCCCATTCTTTTTTATGTCTCTTCTTCCCTCAGCTGTACACCATTTTCTTGCATGGCTTTGTTGTCTTCTCCACATAAAGCAGCATCCTTTTCAACCCGGACATGTATGTTTAAAATAGGATGATGTAAAATTTCTTGTGATGAGCAACAATCTGGGCTGCATTTCTGTTGAAGTACACAAGATCTTTATTCTACACATTTTAGATGCAGCATTATTTCTCTAGATGCGTATATGAATGCTAGACTTTAGCCATTTGCAGTTATTTATTTTAAGAGGGCCAAGGCTATAACGTTAGGTAAGAATGTCAAGTGATTAGTTATACAATTTTTCACTTTGATTATTTATGTACAGCATTCATGGATTCAATTTGCCTCTTAGTGAAATTTTTGGAAACTTGCACTAATAACAGAGATTATCTCATTTGTTTTAATGCTTGGGAGAGAAAAGCCACCATGAATGAACTATCTGCAAATAGTGCAGTCAGAACACATACCCATGCATCAAAGAAACCACACTATTGAGGTTAACAAATATGGCAGCATTTTGGTAGGGGATTCAGCAGAATAAAATAATATCCTGTAAAATGATCACACACTAACAAATCTAGACCTTTGCCTCTACAGTTCAAAAAATTTTAAAAAAGGGGACCACTTTGAAATCACTTTTTCTATTTCTATCCGTACTGCCTTGTCTCCCCACTCTCTCCACCCCTATTTACGGAGAAATAGCAAAAAAAAAAATTAAAAAAAAATTAACCTGATAGAACGAAACTGAAGTTTCATGCAGGAGTGAATTTGCTACCCATCTTTCATTCATTCAGACCACTTTAAGTCAGTACACAGCTTGTAAACAAGAGAAGTACAATGAATATTGATGGAGACAAGTAAGAATTGATTGGTTAAGGAGAACACATACATTGCTCATATTTAGAATGAGCTATATACCTACTTTTTATTCATTGAAAGCTGAATTTAAAGAAGTAACTTATTTGATATTACTTACATGATCACTAATAAACCATTATAAAGTTATTTTTTTACAAAAATAATTACCATTACAATTGACTAAGAAGTATTTCATGTTCTAAAACATCAGTGAAAGAAAATTTTAGGGTTTTACTTTCCTTTCTCTGCTTTTTGTTGTTTTCTATGTAAGTAGATAAAAAACTGATGAGTAGCAGAGCTATATCTAACAGATACCTTTATTCTGAACTCTTATCATGTTAGTGCAAACAGTGTGCTAGTGATACAGATAGCAGTTAGGTAGAAATCTCTGTCCTGGAGCTCATCCTTAACTGGTGTTAAAAGCACATCAGCAGTGTAAAGAATAGATGAAAACACTTAAGTGTTTTTCTTATGTCAAAGATGATATAGTGATATGGATATTTAGACAAGCAACATATTTCTAAGGTTCATGTGAACTCACAAGAAGACTAATATTCTAATTTCCCCTCCATTTCTTTCTGTTTTTGTTTGATTCTGTCCTAGTAATTATAACTTATTATTACTTCTCTTCAGGTGTACAAATCAGTTTAGAATGATAATTATAATCTACATTGTTAAAGTATCCAAATGTTGACTGTTTTGAAAATGTGTAGTACAGACATCAAAAATTTCCCCGAAATTGTAAAAGAAAAATATAATTTGGTAAGATAAAGTGAAAGGAAATTGCAGTCTGTAGAACAGAATTAAAGAATTTTCACTCTTCATTCTTTACCTCTGTTTCAAATATTCTGACCTCTCTTTTTAGAACAATTATGATTCAAGTTTAATCTCTATTTCTCTACCTTCCCTTTTTAAAAAGTAGCTGCATGATCAGAGAAGTAAAGGACTAAGAATTCTCAGAAGTTTCAAACTTCCTGTCATATTTTGCTGTTGTTTGCATTGCTGAGGAGTAAGAAAGGCAAGGTGATTCACTTTTTATGTCCTTTTTCTGGAATAATTTTTTCTAACTCATTAAAAAGAGATGTGTATAATGTAACTTTTGTAAGTAAATTGGTTGTATTTTTTTGTTGGTACAGATGTGATGAGAAGAAAACAGTGGTTTGCACTGCATAAAATATGGATAATGGGAGAAAAATAAAAAAAAATGGTTGTGTTTAGGTTTCTTGCTAGCTGTATATAAGAATGGATGCATTTCCTCTAAATTCAGGCATCTGCAACACGTATGTTGATATCTAGTTTGCTTTCTAGACTATCTTTTTGAACAATGGAGAAAAACAGGCAATTTCAGGGTGGAATTAGTCTAATTTTAAGGATGATAGCTAAAATAGGTTGGATGAATTGTACTGTTTAGAAGTGCCTATTTCTCTCTATTGACTGGAAGTAGAGGAAAACAAGTGAGCGTATATATTGGTGTCTAGAAGTCAGGTGAGATATACCTCATTTCTGATGACTAACGAAAGAGCTGATTACCTCAAAGAATGGTCTCAGTTTTCTTAATGTGATGATGTTCTACCCTATGGCTTTTGGAGGTATGATTTTGTCAGACAAAATGTCATTTTTATTAAATAATGCTCTTGGAAAATCCTGCAGAGGCTCAAAACAACAGAGATCTATTCTTCCTGAGTCTTCTCTAATTCTCCAGCTGCTTTTTCTCCTCTTGGTGATTGTTTATCTTGTTTGGCTTCCTTGCTTTGGTCTTTGGTACTTACAGAAGTAAGTAAGATTCTTTTGTCTTTAGATGATAATTTACATTTTAAATGTTTTAAAGCATTTTAAATTGTATTCTAATTTTTTTTTAATTTTAAATTGCATCCTAAGAGAAGTAGAAGGAGATAGCAAATGTGGAAAAAAGTGGTTTATTGCATTTTTACTGGTTTACAACAGGTTCTACCAAATGTCACAGTTACTACCTGAGTGGGTAGCTCATACTTCAAGATGTGGCCTGCAGCAGTATTTCCATGGAAAGACTTGCATAATGCTGAATCATTCCTCAAGTCCACATGAAAATGTTTAATTCCCTCTGAACTCAATATGCACAAATACTTCACAAAAAGAACGCAGGACAGAATTGGATTTTAAGCGAAAGCTAGCTAGGAAGCAGGAAGGATCTGTCTGTGGAATGCTGAACCTATTTCTGTCACTTCATTTAAATTCCTCCTTTTGAAGTAACATCCAAACAACATTTACAGTCTACAAATGAAATCAATTAAGAAGTTACAAGTGAGACTTGTGTTGTTTACAGAACTAATGGACAGTGAGGTGCCACAAAGAAGTCTAGTTGCTTGCTGGAAGGCTATGCCATCACTCTGCTAATAAAAAATAAATAAATTATAGAATGTCTGCATAATAGCAATTAGAGAAAGAAGGGATAACCCATATTAAATATTAGAAGACAGTTTTGATTTCCTGTTGGGATACAGATTAATATTTATTAGTATATGTTTAGACACTGAAAGGTCTTTTTAATCAAGGTGAGAGGCAATTTTCATTAGATGATCTTTAAAAGTGGATAAATATGCATGAACAGATTAAATATCTTGAGTCATAGCAGAATTCTAATAAGGATCAAAAAATGTATTGCTCTGTAATCCACCAAAGTAAATAACATTACTTTTCCCCTCAGTTGAAGAGATTGCTATTTTAAAAATAAAGCGAAGTAAAAAAAGTGAAGTGAAGTAAAAAAAATCAAGGAACAGGATTTTTTTTTTTCATTAGATAGGAAGAAGAAACTATTCAGAGAGAAATTATTTGGTCAGTGGACCATTGCACTGGAAAGCATTATTTGTGCTTACTTGCTGCATTTCAGCTTCATCCACAGTGAAGGCATTTTTCTTATTTCAACAAACATCTCGAAACATGAGTTGCTACTGCTCACTGTATATCTCAGAGGGGTCCTAATTTATCCTTGGAGCAACACTATGCAAGACACCGACTTTGTACTAAGGATAAATTTAACCAGTTATATGGGAGCATATCATAAGTTATAAGTAGCCCATTACATTGAAGTGGTCAAGCAAAACCTTATAGCTCAAGATCTTTGTTGTGCGTCATGGAAACTATCTAGTTGTCATGCTTTAACCCAGCAATCACTGGGTAAACACCATGCAGCTGCTTGCTCTCTGCCTCCTCTCCCAGTGATGTGGGGGAAAGAATTGGAAGAGTAGAAGTGGAAAAACTCATGGCTTAAGTTGAGAATGTAATTATTAAAATAAACCAAACTGGAACAATAATAACAATAATTAAAAAAACAAATTGTATTAAAAATAAGAACAATGATAATAAAGCAATAAAAATTATACTCAGCTCACACACAGCAGTTGCTGGCCATGTGCAATGAAAACATGACAGCCAATGATGGGAAAGGGCCTCAAAAAGCCTCAAAACCAAACAGTCTAGCCCTTGTAAAGAGTCTGTAGCCATCCATTGCAGCACTCCAACTATGTGAATCATCCCACCATGTTTCTGTGATGGCAATTATATCATGGTTCCCAAGGTGATCAACAACCTCTAACTCCTCCTG
>NW_010160314.1:2257-5090 GCF_000695765.1 Mesitornis unicolor | reverse complement strand
ACTTGAGCTGTGGTACAGATTTCACTTCCAACACTGGAACATTGCCCCAAGACTTATACTTAATAGTCCTGGGTTCATCCCCCTCCCCCCTAGATTCTAGAATCAAAGAGGGAAATAACATTGCTAGATTCTAGATGCCTGTAGCATGGGCAATAAACAGGAGTTCAAGGCTATTGTGCACCAGAGTAATCATGATATAATTGCCATCACAGAAACGTGGTGGGATGATTTGCATGGTTGGAGTGCTGCAATGGACGACTACAGACTCATTAGAAAGGATAAGCAAGGAAAGAGAGGTGGTGAGGTAGCTATGTTAAGGAGTGCTTTGACTGCCTAGAATACAATGTTAGGAACACCAGGATGGAATGTTTATGGGTAAAGATCAAGGGGAAGGCCAATGAGGCTGATATCCTACTGGGAGTCTGCTACAGACCACCTGACAAAGATAAAGACACTGAAGTGACATTCTTTAAACAACTCAGAGATGTCTCATGTTCACTGGCCCTTGTTCTTGTGGGTGACTTTAACTTACCATATATCTGCTGGAAGTACAACACAGCAGAAAGGGGACAGTTCAGGAGGTTTCTGGAATGTATGGATGACAACTCCTGTCACAACTGGTAACTGAACTTACCAGGGGTGGTGCCCTGCTAGACTTACTGTTTATGAACAGGGAAGGACTGGTGAAAGATGTGGTAGTTGGAGGTCATCTTGGGCACAGCGACCATGACACGATAAAATTTTCAATACGTGATGAAGTAAAGAGGGTCGCCAGCAAAACCTTCACCTTGGACTTCCAGAGGGGTGACTGATCTACTCAGGACGCTAGTTCGGAAAGTTCCTTGGGAAACAGCCCTCAAAAACTAAGGGGTCCAGTAAGGCTGGGCTTACATTAAGAATGAAATTATGAAGGCGCAGGAGCAGGCTGTCCCTCTGTACCAAAAAAGGAGCCATTGGGGAAGGAGACCGGCCTGGCGTAACAAGGAGCTTTTGCACGAACTCAGAAATAGAGAAAGAGTGCATCAACTTTGGAAAAAGGGGCAGGTGAAGCAGAAAGTGTTTAAGGACGTTGTAAGGTCATGTCAAAAGAGAATTAGAGATGCAGAAGTTCAGTTAGAACTTAATCTAGCTATCTCTGTTAAGGATAATAACGCTTTTATAAGTATTTTAATAACAAAAGGAGGGTCAAGGAAAATCTCCAGTCCCTATTGGATGAGGAGGGAAACATAGTTACTGAAGACAAGGAAAAGGCTGAGGTACTTAACACACTCTTTGCCTCAGTCTTTAACAAAAAGATTGCCTACCCTCAGGGCAACAGGGCTCCTGACTTGGTAGACAGAGATGGGAAGCAGAACATCCCTCCTGTAATCCAGGAGGAGGTAGTGACCTGCTTTGCCACTTAGATCTCAACAAGTCTATGGGTCTGGATGGGATTCACCCTGGGATGCTGAGGGAGCTGGTGGAAGAACTGGCTAAGCCACTCTCCACCATTTATTACTGGCCCTGGCTAACCAGGGAGGTCTCAGATGACTGGAGGTTGGCCAATGTGATGCCTATCCACAAGAAGGGTTGGAAGGAGGATCCGAGGAACTATAGGTCTGTCAGCATGACCTCAGTGCCTGGCAAGATTATAGAGCAGATCATCCTGAGTGCCATCAAGCGGCATGTAGAAGACAACCAGGGGATCAGGCCCAACCAACATGGGTTTAGGAAAGGAAGGTCCTGCCTGACAAACCTCATCTCTTTCTATGACTGGGTGACCCACCTAGTGAACGAAGAGAAGGCAGTGGATGTGGTCTACCTCGACTTCAGCAAAGCCTTTGACACAGTCCTTCACAGCATTCTCCTGGAAAAGCTAGCTTGGACAGGTGCATGCCTCACTGGGTTAAAAACTGATTGGATGATTGGGCCCAGAGAGTGGTGGTGAATGATGCTGCATCCAGTTGGCATCCAGAGACCATCGGTGTTCCCTAGGGATCAGTACTGGGCCCAGTTCTATTCAACATCTTTATTGATGGCCTGGATGAAGGGATTGAGTCTACCCTTAGTAAATTTACAGATGACACTGAACTGGAGGGGAATGTCAATCTGCCAGAGGGTAGGAAGAGGCTGCAGAGGGACCTGGACAGGCTGAGTCAATGGGCAGAGGACAATGCTATGAAGTTTAACAAGACCAAGTGCAGGGTACTACACTTCGACCACACTAATCCCATGCAGCGCTACAGATAGGAAGAGTGCTGGAGAGCTGCCCAGCAGAGAAAGAACTGGGAGTACTCGTTGACAATCGATTGAACATGAGCCAAAAGTGTGCCCAGGTGGCCCAGAAGGCCAGTGGCATCCTGGCCTGTATCAGGAATAGTGGGGCCAGCAGGAGTAGGGATGTAATTCTCCCTTTGTACTCAGCACTGGTGAGGCCTCACCTCGGGTACTGTGTACAGTTCTGGGCCTCTCACTTCAAGAAGGATATTGAGGTGCTAGAGCAGGTCCAGAAGAGAGCAAAAAGGCTGGTGAAGGGACTAGAGGGAAGGCCTTATAATGAGAGGCTAAGGGAGTTGGGTTTGTTTAGCCTGGAAAAGAGACTCAGGGGGGACCTTATCACTCTCTGCAACTACCTGAAGGGAGGTTGTAGTCAGATGGGGGTTGTGGTCTTCTCCCAGGCAACTAGTGACAGGATGAGAGGGCATAGCCTGAAGCTGCACCAGGGGAGGTTTAGGCTGGATATTAAAAAGCACTTTTTCATGGAGAGGATGATCAAGCATTGGAATGGACTGCGCAGGGAGGTGGTGGAGTCACCATCCTTGGAGGTGCTTAAGGAAAGGCTGGCAGTAGCAAT
>NW_010160314.1:0-2229 GCF_000695765.1 Mesitornis unicolor | reverse complement strand
CATTGTATTACTTATCACTTACTAAATGCGCTGCTAATTGAAGTCTTGAGTTGCTGATAAGAACCAGAGAGTGGTCTCAAGAACTGGCTAAACCCGACCCCCCGGATTGAGCAAGAACCAGAGAACAACTGAGTCTGCGCACAAACAAGGGTTACTAGCGGTCACGGGAAAAAGGTTCTCCAGCATGACCACCAGAAGGTACTGCGCAAGTGCAGTTAGGAGGAGTTTATGGAAATGACTTCCTGGAACTAATCTTAATACGAAGCGGGGATAGGTCATGCATATGTATAGGCGTATTGGGAAATCTTATGTATATGTAACATTTTACCGCATATAACCTCGGCGAGCAGCGGCACTCGGTGCACAAGGTTTTAAGAAAGATCTACCTTGCTCCCCACCGGTGAATAAACATACCTACTTTACAATCTTACGGATTGTGGGGTCTGCTTTGTATCCACACGTCAGCTTGGCTCTTCTCCAAGGCAACTAGTGACAAGATGAGAGGACATAGCCTGAAGTTGTGCCAGGGGAGGTTTTGGCTCGATATTAGAAAGCACTTTTTCATGGAGAAGGTAATCAGGCATTGGAATGGACTGCCCAGGGAGGTGGTGGAGTCACCATCCCTGGAGGTGTTTAAGGAAAGGCTGGATGTGGTGCTTAGTGTCACGGTCTAGCCAATGTGGTAGTGTCAGGTCATAGGCTGGACTTGACGATCTCAGATGTCTTTTCCAGCTTTGATAATTCTGTAATTCTGTGTCTATTCTCAGTAACTCCCCAGTTTACAGTGACTGTGATGTTTATGGTACAGTATACTCTCTGTTGCCCAGCTTGAATCATGCCTGGGTCATCTGTCTGGGGTCATCTGGCTATGTCCTCTCCTAATTCCTTGGGCAGAGGAAAACAGAAAACAAAATCCAAAAACTGGGAGGCAAAAATTGGAAAACAGGGAGTCCTTGAGTTAATGTAAACATTACATGATTTATTGGCAACAATCAAATATCATTGTGTTATAAAAATTATTCTCATACTAAGTCAAAAACACAGTCTCACTAGCTACTATGAAGAAAACAGCTTTATCCCAGCTAAAACGAAAACACAGTGTCTTACCAACTTGTTTTCACTAAATCAAACAGTGAAATACTCTCAGAAATGCAGCTTTCCTGAATTGAAAATCTGATTCTATGATTTAAGCAAAGTAAAACCAAGGCA
Source organism: Mesitornis unicolor (assembly GCF_000695765.1). NCBI lineage: Eukaryota > Metazoa > Chordata > Aves > Mesitornithiformes > Mesitornithidae > Mesitornis > Mesitornis unicolor. Next base: position 1,020 of record NW_010160314.1, on the reverse strand, counting down.
GCAGTGGTTTGAGAAGAGAATTGCATCATACTCCAAACACATTTTGACACTATCGGTTTCTCTAAATTCTACAGTTTAAAATGACCTAGTGAAAGTTTGGAGGTTCTATATTGTACATTAATTGATAGGAGGGTGATCTAGAATCCAGATTTCATACTCTATGCAGTAACACTATCACACCACATTGCTGTCACTCTGGAACTGTAGTCAATTATTGTGTGTAGTGTTGTAGGTCACTACTTCATTACGCCTTAGTGAGACAGTTTCAGTATAGTATTAAGTAGAGACCGTAATTTTTTGATTTTCAGTGTTTATAAGGTAGGGGAAAACAGTATAATAAAGTTTCTGACTGCAGTAGGTTTGTTTTGCTGGAAGTGATAGATTGTGCTTCACCTCTAGGAAGAAGGTAAGTAATTTTGTTGTAAGGTTAGCATGGCATCTCTGCAGCATCCTGCCTTGTGTTCAGACCCAGAGTTTCAAGGCTCTGAGTGCATCTGAAGTAGGCTAATCAAAAGTAGTAGAGACAGGGCAAATTCTGCTGTCAGATCACAAAAGCAGTGTAGTGGAAAGACAAACAATGTATTAAGAAGAAAAATAAACAGGGAATAATAAAACTGAGGAAATTGTGGGGGGGAAAAAACCTACAAACAAACCATGTGCAGGTGGCTATCTTACTGTTTCTGCTAAGTTGGGCTGAGGAAGAGAGGAAGAACTCGAATACTGTGTCCAGCTCTGGAGCCCTCAATACAAGAAGGACCAGGTCCTTGGAGCAAGTCCAGAGGAGACCACAAGGATAATCCTAGGTCTGAAGCACCTCTCCTATGAGGACAGGCTGAGAGCGTTAAGATTGTTCAGCCTGGAGAAAAGAAGGCTGCAGGGACACCATATAGTGGCCTTCCAGTACCTGAATGAGGCTTACAAAAAAGTTGGGAAGGAATTGTTTCAGAGGTTGTGTAGCAATAGGACAAGGGACAATGGTTTTAAACCAGAGAGAATGTTATGGTTTAAGGGTTACCAGCC
>NW_010160313.1:0-49971 GCF_000695765.1 Mesitornis unicolor | reverse complement strand
ACGTTCTGTGATTCTGTGGTTCTGTGTGATTCTAAAGTTTGCATCAAATTTACTGTGTTAATAGCCACCAAAGGACCTCTCCTTCCTAACTTTTTCTAATCCAGATGTAGCACCAGTACTCTTCAGGCCAGTAGCTTCATGCTTCTGTTTTGAAAAAAAATAAAAAAGAAATCAAGATCTTTTTCTCCAGAAGATCATGTTTTAGGCTTATAATCAACATCTTTAGTATGTAAAGTTTTTATATATTTCCTAGATAGAACTTTAAATCATAGCACCAAAGCAATCTGATCCAGCCTTTTAGTGGTGTACATGGTCAAACCACTTTGAATTGCAGTCTGATGGCACACTACAAACTCACCTTCAGTGCTGATGCTGAACAGTGATTGGAAGAATATGAATCATGACCAGCCCCATGCCATCTTTGTTGGAGGGCTGGAGGGCTGGAGGGAAGAAAGCAATAACTTTAAGAGAAGAGACTGGATTAAATATCTAGACAACATCATGCCCTAAACTGCATCAGCAAGATCTGCCAAAGCTCACCTATCCTTCCAGAGAAATTTAGTCAAAATGGTTGTTATCAGCTCTGGTTCAATGAGGTAACAAGAATATTATGCACACAGACGATATAGCATGAGATTTTACTTTTACAGAGAATAGTAGGCTTTTCTACATAAGTTCCAGAATTCATTATTCGTTTTGATATAGGAACAAAGCACTATGCTTAAATGGAGTATGGGTTTCCACGTGAAGTACCTGTGTTTCATAATAATAAGTGGATGCCATCCTGGTCAGGTTGCAGAAAAGAAGAGGGGAGAATGGTGTGCAGCTACGTAGTTAAAATCGTGTTACAGATATGATAGTACATTCTGAACTAGGCAGTCCTAATAAAGAGGTTAAATTTTCCTGAAGTCAGGACAAGAAGGTTTGCAGAGCTTCTGCTTTTGAAACTTGCTTCTTACTTTATACGGAGACTTCCAGCTGTATCAATAATGCCTTCCTCCAATATTTTCTGAAGTGTGGACATATACAGGAGTCTAGTTCACTTCTTCAGAAATTTAAAGAAAGTAAAGCTCTCCTAGAAATGTAGCACTTTAAAATTAAACTGTGTTTTAGTTCCTGCTCTTTCATTGTTCCTATGAAGCTAGGTCATAATATAAGTGCATCATGAAAAGGGAAAATGAAGGTTTTCCTTATAATCACTGTACATGGGTGGCATCATTTATATTAGAGATGTTGCAGTTGATTGCCTTTTTCTGTTAAAAAAGGAACTGAGGCGCCTAAGTCAGTACTGTTGATCCTTCACTGTAGGCCAAGTCCTAAAATGATGACAGTATTAACTTATTGAGCCTTGCAATGATCAAGACTCTGTAGATCTGGCTCCACATGCGGTGTTATTAACAAGGAGAGGACAATGAGCGTAAGCAAATGTGTGGCTTCTGAGGGCTTCTTACCCTGCAATTATTAAAATGAGTTATTCATTTTGGAGATGTAGCAAATTATTTCCTTGACCATTTTTTTTGGGAATGAAGAGCAAATCACATAAGGGACCTTGCAGCTGAAAGAGATGCTGAAGGAGACTGGCAACAGTCATTACATAAACTCTATGGCTATCTAGCTTAATGCTTGTTTAGCAAAACAATTAAACTGCTAATTGTCAGTGGCTAGAAAACAGAACATTATTATAATACTCCAGCTGCAGAACAGAGAGTATACTGCAGTGAATAATGCAGTTCTAAATATACAGTATCAATCAAGTAAGGGAGTAAAAGTCTAAGCCTGTCTTCTGTTTTTTGAAAGGCAGTAGGGTGCTCTAATGCCAGGAATAGTGAGTGCAATGAGCTTTGAGAGCAGGGAGCTCAGCAGAGACCTTGATGCCCTGTTACTTATACCTCTGTTTTGGGACTAGGACTGCCAATCCCAGGACAGTGATTTTAATCCTACAGTTGTACAGTTTTTGCCCCAAATCAGGATTTGTCCATCCAGATGCAGTGTCTGCTAAATAATACTATGAAATCAATCTATCACTATTAATTAGCAACAGCTTTCCACTACTGATCTTTAGTACCAATGTTTTGCCATATACTGAAGGAATAAGATTGTTCCATTCTGCAGGATTTCTGCAAAAAGTATTTCTGGTTACGTATATGAAGCACTAGATTCTGTTGCTTCTTAAGTATGTACAAATTTGGCAATGAGAAAATTAATATGGCCATTTTCAGAGCAATGTCTTGTTTTAGAGAAAATGAGGTTGCCAGCATCTGGCCAACACTTGCAGCATTTGGCAGTAAATTAGAGGACAACATATACTGAACAAATGAGACAAAATGCAGGGTAAACTTGGATATTAAAACCCATGTGTATTTGGATTGCATGGCAAGGTTTTGGTAGCAGGGAAGCTAAAGGGGTGGATTCTGTGAGAATTCCTAGAAGCTTCCCCCATATGCAACTGAGCTAGTGCTAGCCAGCTCCAAGACAGACCTGCCACTGGCCAAGGCTGAACCAATCAGCAGCAATGGTAGTGCCTCTGTGATAACATATTTAAGAAGGGAGAAAGAACTCCTGTGTGACAGCAGCTAGAAGAGAGGAGTTAGAATATGTAAGAGGAAACAATCCTGTAGATACCAAAATCAGTGAAGAAGGAGGGGAAGGAGGTGCTCCAGAGGCCAGAGCAGAGATTCCCCTGCGGCCTGTGGTGAAGACCATGGTGAGGCAGGCTGTCCCCCTGCAGCCCATGGCGGTCCACACTGGGGCAGATATGCACCTGCAGTCTGTGGAGGACCCCATGCTGGAGCAGGTGGATGCATCTGAAGGAGGCTGTGACCACATGAAGAGAGAAGCCCATGCTGAAGCAGGTTTGCTGGCAGGACTTGTGACCCCATGGGGGACCCACACTATAGCAGTCTTTTCCTGAACTACTGCACGCCATGGAAAAGACATGGAAAGGACCCATGCCAGACCAGTTTGTGAAGAACTGAAGCCTATGGGAAGGATCCACATTGAAGAAGTTCATGGAGGACTGTCTCTCATGGGAGGGACCCTCTGCTGGAGCAGAGGAGGAGTGTGAGGAGGAAGGAGCGGCAGAGACGATGTGTGATAAACTGACTGCAACCACCATTCCCCACCCCTCTACGCTGGTTGAGGGAAGGAGGTAGAGAAACCAGGAGTGAAGTTGAGTCCAGGAAGAAGAGAAGGGTCAGGGGAAGGTGTTTTAAGATTTGGTTTTTATTTCTCATTATCCTACTCTGATTTTCATTAACAATAAATCAAATTAATTTCCTCAAGTTGAGTCTGTTTTGCCTGTCACAGAAACTGCTGAATGATCTTTACCTGTCCTAATCTCAACCCACGAGCCTTTTGCTGTATCTTCTCTCCCCTGCCCAGCTGAGGAAGGGGAGTGATAGAGTGGCTTGGTGTGCATCTGATGTGCAATGAAGGTCAACCCATCACACCATGTTATACGCGTTTCCTTGTGACCAGCTCTTCTGAGACCAGCAGAGGCAAAAGGAATTATAACAGATAGGACATAACAGCAGACTGAGATCTTCAGTAGAAATTATTTCAAAACAAAGGTAGAATAGGCAAAGACGTTTTTTTATATCGTATCTATATCATATGATATGAAGACCCAGTGAGGGTGCATTCCTTTTCAGATGCTTTAGTAACTGTGGGATAAAATTGCATTTCTTGGACTAATCCTTTTAACTTCAAATAACAAATAATTCTGCTCAGTCTATGCATCATGACAGGAAAAAGATGAGTTGTGGAACTTTTCTCCTTCAGTTTTGCTCTGAGCACCAGTCTAGAGCTTTTGGGGAAGAGAATTCTCAAGACAAAAGAAGCAGTACTCAGCCTGTGCTCTGCCTGCTACATGTAACACAAGCCATGCAAAGAGATAAGGCTGATAATCTGTCCATAAATTCTTCATTTATATGACATCACAGAGAAATCACACCATGCTCAGCTATAGTGTATAAGAGGACTCCAAGATCTTTTCATGTAGGCCTGATTTTCACCTCCACTACAACTGGATGATGGTGCGAAAGCACAACCACTGCATTTGGGGCTTTCTACAAGTGAAGAATGGTCAGAACAGTTTTGCCTGAAAACCCAGATGCAGGCATTAGATAATGTGTTATATATTATCACTTGATTTTAAGTTGCTGTAATATTGCTGATGAGAAAGTTATGCATAAATAGTAATTTATAATGTCTGTCACAATCAACTGAAACAAAAATTATTCTCTCTGTTGCTATAGCTTCTAGAAAATGATTAACAAAGTGCCAGCTTTAAAAATGTTCCTGTTAGACTTGGAACAAAAGAACTGCAGTATAATCTGCATTTTTCTGTATAGGAAAGAACAGAACATACTGTAATATCAGGGTTAGGAAAAGCCAAACTGGAAAACTTGTGTAGGGCATTAAACACAATAATTTAATTATTTTTTTTGTATAATTATGTGTTCTTAACAGTCCAAAATATACATAACATGTTAGACTGGCTTTTAATAAAGAAGTGATACTTCTATTATGCTATTTAATTTCTTCAAAGCTGGAAAGTATTAAATATTAAAATATAAATAAATTTGAGAAATGAGCAAACTATTTCAATTGAATTAAAGAAAGTACTTAAAACATTTTAGAACAAAAAATAAAGAAGCAATCTTCAAATGCAAAAACCACAGTGAGCAATATTAAGTGGTCAGGGACCTGGTCTTTGTCTTCTCGCTGAATGATTGTGGTGAAACAAAGAACTTGGAAAGTCAAGATAACTAACCATCTGAAGATTTCCCAGAAGATGTCTAAGTGTTGAAAATTTAAAAATTCATCACAGCAAGGTGATCTTGATAGCAGAAAAATTGCTCATGCTGAGACAAACTGCAGTATCCAAAGGAGAATCCTTACCTTCTGCACCATCTGCAAGCAAGAGTAGTCAAGTATTTTTAGACAATTAAGAAGACACATTAACCATATCAGCCTTTAAAGTGCATCCCACTAGCAAGGAAAGGCACTAGTTCAGAATCTTGATTGGCTTTAAGAACCTCCATCAGCACATCTGCAGCTGCAGGAATTCGAAGAAAGTCACTGGTAGATCTGTGACTTTGTTGCTGTCTTTTTACTCTATGCTAGGTGACACAGAAGGTCAGGAACAGCATCTTGGAAAGCTGGTTACCAATCTAACTAATACAGGAAAGGCAGTATTTTGTAGATTTTGTTTTATATGTCTATACACAAAAATCCTCACTTGATAGTTCCAAGCTGAAGAAAGGAAGGCCTCTTTAGAGTGCCATTTGCTCTTGTGTGATTTTTTTCTGAGAACTACAGGCGGCTTAGTAGCATTTTATCTGCTAAATGCCACAGTTCTTAGAAGAGTTCACATCAATCTGCTATCGCTTTTAATGTACCTTGGTACACAGATGATGTCCTAATGTTCAGATAATCTTCAGTGAGTTAAAATTTGGGTAGAAGTATAGGCTACAAAAGATTACAAAACCAAACATTATCTGAATAATTTCAAACAGTACAAAATGGCTGCATTTAGCTTATTTTGAGGGTGAAGGAAATGGGGAGGCACAGCCACTTTTTTTCAGAAGCAGAACCTTTTTTTTACTTTTTATACACTGGAAAAAAAAACCAAAAAACAAGCCTGCTTGGAGTTGTTCTGAAGCAACAGTCTCTTTTATAGACTTATAGAATAATTTGGGTTGGAAGGGATGTTAAAGATCATCTGGTCTAACCCTCCTTTATACTTTAAGAAGTATGCACTAAAATACTGTTAAATTTTCAAGTTTGTAAGTTAATCTTTTCATAATTATGTTTAATTTTACTAATATTTTGCCTGACTTACAGAGTCTACCTGCTCCTCTAGGTCTGTTTAATATCTTGCTCTATTTTGGCAGGACTGATATTTGTTTACTTTTTAGATTCTTTTGTTCACATGGGGCTTTGATTTAATAGGTTTTTCATTTGAAATAAAGATGTCGTCTGTGTGTAACTTTTTTGATGTTCTGGGTAGTTCAATACTTTTTAAATGTTTGTTGGTAAAGGTTGGTTTCATTTTATTTTTTTTGTGGATCAGTTACCCTCTCATTTATCTTTTCTTCAAGAAGGCCCACTGATCTTTGTAGTTTGCTGTGTTTTCATGAGGATGTAGCAATGAATTTTATGTTTGGTTACCTTCAATATACTTGGCCAGATTTTTATTTTGCACTTGTATTAATTTGGAAGGATTTCATTGACTCAATGTAGTTAAATATTTCAGCTTATGAAAGTCTTATTGAGATCAGAATTTGACCAACTGTGTCTTCCGTGATTAGGATTTAGCATCATTTGTACAAAGGAGAGGACAAAAGAAACAATTGCATCATTAATAATAAATAAGCTTAATCACAATAAGGACTGTGCCATTAAGTAGCTCCATAGGAATAAGAACCATATAATAGCCAAGGAAATTATAAAAATTTAAATCATGTTCTGATTAGGTATGAATGGTGGTCTGAGTATCTCTTTCCACTATGTCTGGTTATTAGTAAGGAAGTGGTTATTTTTTTTCCTGTGTAGATTCCCTGTTGAATATTTAAGGCTGTAAATGATCTAAGGCTCTGTTCATTTGATTCAATGCACACAGTTACATTAGGATCATGTAAGTCTAAAATGTTTAACTCCTGTCTCTTAGGAGATCACTAGTTTCTCCTCTTCCTTTATTAATCTGCACTAACATGCTGAAAAGCATGACTTCAGAGACAACACAACAGTTATAAGTGAAGTCAGAGCTGTCAGAATGTTCCTTTACACTCCTGATTTCTCCAGGACGAGCACAGAAACATCACAATGAATTTCTAAACAAAAGGATAAAAGTACAACATTCAGAAATTTGGTGGTAGATTTGACTGACCTAACTAAATGATCATAATGTTCTGGAAGAGGGATGCTCTGAAAACTGGTGAGTTGGACCTTTGATTTGTGTTCTGTATTAAGTCCTAACACATTATTTGGAGCTTTGCTCGTGTGCAGTTTTGCTAGGACCAGTGGAGGAAAATTTTAAGTCAAGTTAATGTTAGAATCTAAATCAAGTCTGAGTTTTGGCTGGATTCTTTTATGTAGTGTGTTACAAACCAAGTCTTTGCAACCATGTGGTATTCAAGCATTTGAGTATTCAAGGTTATGACTTACCAGGCTCAGCAAATAATGTGCAATCTGAGCAATAATTGGCATTTTAGAGGGAAAGACAGGAAAACATCATTCCTTCAATCTTCCCCCCTTTTATTCACTGAATGTCATTTTATAGATGTAAGTGCTTTTCAGAATTTAGGCAGACTGAAGTTTAAATAAGGTCAGCTTGTTCATCTTTCCCCCTTAAATTCCTGGCAACACTTTAGACTGCTAGAGGCACGATGAAGGGCCTTATTGTTCCCTTGACAGGTAATTTTCATGTAGAGAAATTGAAATTATGAGTTTGAACTAATGAAGTTTTCTCTCATTTCTTCATTGGAGAATTTTCCTCCCATAAAATAGGCAAAGAATTCAGAATTTTCTATACACAAATTGTCATGATCTGAAGAGGTTAAGGTCATGAGCATAGTATAAGGTCCCTTATAGTACAACTGCTATCCACCTCCGCTTCTTCACTTATTTGATACCTTTTGTGGTGGCTGCCCTTATGCTATTCCTGTCACTACAAAGATGGAGAGGAAAAAAAGAAGGGTTTCTACTCCATTCTACTACAGAGAAAAGATGAGGGAGTCTCTAGAGCTCTTAATTCTTTAACATGATTTCAAAGTCCTTTCCATTTGCTGAGGCAAGTCCCTTTCATGCTCAGTAGCTGCATCCCCTTCCTGAGGATGTGAGTGCCTCAGGGGTTTATAACAGGCCAAGATGCCTGTTATTTCCATAGCTTTATGAGTGAGCTGGGACATTGCATCAACCTACGTATTCACACAATGATCCTATATGTGTCTATTGCCTTCTCTTATAATGAAACAAAATATTCAGCTACTGTTTGTTTTATGGTTGACAAAAAAAGAGACAGTTCTTTGAGAACAGAGAAAGAACATGTGTAATCAAGTATGTGGGCTACAGACACACCTTAGTTATCATTTGTATTTTCAAATATACACTCATTTTTCACTAGCTTGTTCTTCAGTTGTGAACATGTCAAACTGTCATTTGTGAATGATATGACAGATACAGATTTTTGGATTTTATCCAATATAAAGATCATATGAATTCTATAATACTGTTTTTTTAGACTTTCCTTGGTCAACTCATTGTGTTTGCAATAGAAATAATGTGTTACTCTCATCTTCAATATAAAATGAGCCAATATTTAAATTCCTTAAGACATGCACTTTTATAGACTTATTCAGGGTGAGTATGTAATTTCACAATGAGCTTGTTAAATAATTTAAGTGACCACTTAAGGAGTATGGTAAAACTCTTCCTTTGTAGATCCTTGTAGGACCTTTCCTACAAATGCTGTTGAGAAAGACATGTTTTGCAAAATGCATGAATGCATGAATCGTTTGGGTTGGAAGGGATCTTAAATATCATCTAGTCCAACTCTCCTGCCATGGGCAGGGACACTTTCCACCAGACCAGGTTGCTCAAAGCCCTGTCCAACCTGGCCTTGAGCACTTCCAAGGAGCGGGCATTCACAGCTTCCCTGGGCAACCTGTTCCAGTATCTCACCATCCTCACAGTAAAGAATTTCTTCCTAATATCTAGACTAAATCCACCCTCTTTCGATTTGAAAGCATTACGCCTCATTCTATTGCTACATACCATGTAAACAGTCCCTCCTCAGCTTTCCTGCAGGACCCTTTCAGGAACTGGAAGATTGCAATAAGGTCTCCTCAGAGCCTTTTCTTTTCCAGGCCGTATAGCCCCGACTCTCAGCCTGTCTTCATAAGGCAGGTGCTCCAGCCCTCTGATCATCTTCGTAGCCCTCTTCTAGACCCTCTCCAGCAGCTCAATGTCCTTTTTGTGTTGGAGGCCCCAGAACTAGACACAATACTTCAAGTGGGGTCTCATGAGAGTAGAATCACCTCCCTCGACCTGCTGACCACACTTCTTTTAATGCAGCCCAGGATGCAGGTGGCTTTCTGGGCTGCAAGCGCACATTGCCAGCTCATGTTGAATATCTCGTCGACTGACACTCCTAAATCCTTCTCCTTGGGACTGCTCTTGAGCTATTCTCTGCCCCGCCTGTATTTGTGCTTGGGACTGCCCTGACCCAGGTGCAGGACCTTGCACTTAGCTTTGTTGAACTTCATGAGGATCTCAGCTTATAGTTACATTTTAGATATCCTGGGAAAGGAAATTTCCAGCCTCATAATTGTGGGAAGCTTTAAAAAGATTTTAGAGACAGATAAAACAGCAATCGAGAAAAAGGAACATCCTTTTTGAACTGTTGAAGATCTGGCCTTGGGCATTGAGTACATTCACTGGAAATGCTGACTTAGCCTCTCTGTAAAACTGAATCTGAGAGAGAGCAGAATATAAACTACTGCTTCTAGCTTCACATGTTATCTAAAGGCATATATTACCTTCCCTAACAACTATAGGGAACTGGAGTGTTCTCTTATTAAGTACACACTATATATGGATAGGGAAAGTAGTAACTCTTAATTTTTAAAGTAGTTTAAATACCACTTTAATTTTAAACAAAATGTAAAAATTGAATTAAATTGAAAAACAATGTTCCTACAGTTGCCGTAATTTTATGCTCAGATGTTCTGTTCTTTTCATGAATGTGTACTTGCACAGGTTGCAAAGCATTACAGACAGGCAGGGCTACTAATTACCAGAAGCTGTGTTCCTCAAAGCAAACAATTTTCCTACTGTCCTGTCATCAGTTTTCAGAAGGTGGTGCAGGCTCATTAAATCATTGAGATTGAAACAAGTAAACAAAAATAACTAAAAGTGTAATCCAGCAACACTTCTTTGACATCAACCCTATGGATACAATGCCAGAAAGCAAATGGAATCAGTCATTAATTACAAATTTTGCAGGACTTAATGGAATCTGGAAACAATGCTGAAGTGAACAGGGCATAGTAAATGGTGATGAATGTCAGGATAATGGGAAAAATTTAGCTTTCAGACATATGTACTGTACATTAACTCTGATTTGTCTTTAGATCATACAAAGAGGACATTTTTAGGGTCTACATACAGGATGTGCCCAACTCTCTTAAATCAATATACTGCCTATTGAACTCTTGGAGCTTTGCTGATTTAGATAAAGAGCATATCTACTCCTGTATTAGCTGTGCATCTTTAAGAGTAAAGTTTTGTCAAGAAAGAGCTGAAGCTAGAACTTTCTAAAAACCTGCTAAGTGTATATGAATCAGTTGAGAAGGACATGAGACTAGAATCATTCAGAGTGTTCACAGACCAGAAAGCTGTGCTGAAGGAAAATCTTACAGGCTGTATTGATGTACATTTAATTTCTGGGTAGAGATTAATATCACTGTATTTATCTCAAAAAGCCACAAATGATTTTGAGTCTTGGCTGTGTTACAAAAAATTCAACTCCCCCTTTTCTTGTACAAAACCATTTGAAATGGTAATTGAAATAACTGCTCTAATTAATGGTCTCTTAGATCAAAAGGTGAGACAAGCTAAAGATGCGTGCAAATTACTAATTGCTGGTATGCAGAATACTGTTGTAAATAGCATTTTTAAAGATAGTACTGGAACATCATAGATCCATTCTTATGACTGACAGATGTTCATCATGATTTCTAATAACTTCAGATACACTTCCTTTTAACCCATAATTGATTTATTTGAATTTTTTTTTCAGAAAATGCTATGACAGTCCTACCCAAAGTAATTAGAGAATAGAACTAGTATGAAGAACTAATTTATTCAGATTCTCGGCCTCTTACATATGTTAATGGAGGTATGTCCTCCCATTTAAGTGATCTTACAATTCTAAAGGAAGTATTGCTATTTCAGCATTATATCTTCACAAGAGAGCAATGAGAGTGGGAAGGAAAAAGTAGTAATTTAATAATCTGCAATGATGTCCTTGGTATAATCACTTGGGAAAAAGTTAGTTTAAGTCAGGTATGTTAAGGGTGTGTATTATGTGAGAGTCCTCATGTGTTATTCTCCCATTATTTAAATGCTTGAAAAAAGATTTGTTACCCCAGCCCTTATAAATACCAAATGAATGCTACACAGATTCTTTCAGGCATACCCTCTATGCTCATGCAAGTGAAGGAATTTGAGATAACCACTAATATGATTTACCATTAATTCATTCAGAATTTTGAAAATTAGGTAAAATTCATTGAATTTCCACATGACTTGGGTTGCAGGAAAAGAAGGAATGCTGTAGGGTAACCTATGGAATGGTAAACTTAAATGTCTGGAGGATGTACATATGTATTAATGGCTTAATGGGAAAGGGGTGGAAGGAGCCAAGTTGCCTCAGTGCAATGTTTCCTTTGGCATGAATTCTTCAGCTCCAATGTCCATGGGGCTGTAGGCTTTGTATTTCCCTGAACCCTAACCCTAACAGTAACCCTAAAATGTGCTAGATTTTTGGGCTGAGGCTGAGGTTCTCAATACCATGGGTGGCTTAGCTGAAAAATGTGTGGAAGGACCAAAGTTGCTGCAGTGCAATGCTTGCCTTGGCATGCCTTTTTCAGCCCGTGTTCATGGGGCTGTAGGCTTTGTGGATCTCTGAACCCTAACCCTAACGCAAACCGTAAAACTTGTTACATCTTGGGTGTTGCTGAAGGCAGGAGTGGTGTAGGTTTACAGAAGTAATGTCTGCAAGCTTGCATTAGTATTTTTTCACAAAACCAAACAGACAATTAACGATTTTCTTCAGATAGGAGTAGGTTCCCTCAAAATCTTCAAATATGTCAGAAGGGTGAGTGTGTTTAGGGATATCAAGGAAGCAGTTATGTACTGGAACTGTAATAATGTGGTATTTATGCTAACAGAAGGGTATGCATTTTATTTAATTCACATACATATGAGTAATATGAAAAGAGTAAAGAAACACCTTTTAGAAGGAGTTTAATAATCAAGAATTCATTCAGTAATAGTAAGTCTTGTGTGCTGATTTGTGTTTATTTAATTGTCACGTCTGTGATTTCATGTAGAAAACAGTTTTCTAAACTAATATAAAACTTTGTTAGCCAGGATCTATGTCACTGGGGAATTTATGTCAATCTTGATGATGTTTATGAATGGACTTCTCATTTCAGATGAACATCATTAAAAATCACTTTAAATTAATGCAGTTACCTAAAAAGAAAGTGTACCTCACTTGCATGTTAATGAAGGACAACTGAAATCTCTAACTACTGAATTCCTGTTTAATTGATGGGTATCTGGATGATTAGCTTTCTGAGATATAGTGCAGTTGTTATGATTCTATTGCTTTTGGGGAGAGGATGATCTTCAGGTTTTGCTTAATGAACATAAAAAAGTACATTGCTTAAAGCCTCTGTAACTAAATAAAGTCTGTAGTGCCTGTGGCATTTGTTTAAGAAGGAATAATTATGCCAATTTTTTCCCATGGAGCTTCTTGAAAAATTGCTCTTTGGCCATTTGTTGTTTAGAAAGCTAAAGAGCAATTTTATGAATTTAGAATATTTTAGAAATGCTGCTCCTAAATTTGTTTTTTTTCTCTAGGTAAAAATGTTTACGTTAGCATTAGTTTTATCTCCTTCTGTCAGATAAGAAAATGTGTTTTCTAACTTTATACCTGCTAAGCTGACTATTTCACTTTTTGTGTCCTGTGGTTTTCAGCTACAACTACAGTGAGATGCTGGTTTTGGCTGCTGGAAAGGGAAAGTTATAAATAATTAAATGTTATCCTTCCTTTCCTCATTGCCTAAGTTGGCTTAAAAACTGTTAGAAGGTGACTCTGACTAATGACAACTAACATGATCCCTGTTGATGCACGATAGCCTACCAGCCTCCTTCTGGACTACCACTGACTGCTGTTTCCAGAGGTTGGGCAGGGGAACTGATACACTAAAACAGGTACCAAAGCATGTATGTGGCATGATTTTCTCAGCCGGAGTGAGAAAGCTGTTGCCTTTTTCCTTTTTCCTTTTTCCTTTTTCCCTTTTCCTTTTCCTTTTCCTTTTCCTTTTCCTTTTCTTTTTTCCTTTTCCTTTTCCTTTTCTATTTTTCTTTTCTTTTTCCTTATTTTTTTTCTTTTCCTTTCCCTTGGCTCCACTTAGTATTTAAAATGTAAATCTGTATTTTGGGACATATCTCACAGCTTTCTCCTGGAAAAGCTGGCTGCACATGGCTTGGATGGTATACGCTTCTTTGAGTTAAAAACTGGCTGGATGGCTGAGCACAGAGAGTTGTGGTGAACAGAACTAAATCCAGTTGGTGACCAGTCACACATGATGTTCCCCAGTGCTCAGTTTTGTGGCCAACCCAGTTTAACATCTTTATCCATGATCTGGATGAGGGGATTGAGTGCTCCTTCAGTAAGACTGCAGGTGACAACGAACTGAGCGGGAGTGTTGATCTCCTCGAGGTTAGGAAGGCTCTGCAGAGGGACCTGGATAGATTAGATCGATGAGCTGAGGCCAATTGTATGAGGTTTAACAAGGCCAAGTGCCGGGTCGTGCACTTCAGTCACAATAACCCCATGCAGCGCTACAGGCTTGAGGAAGAGTGACAGGAAAGCTGCCTGGCAGAAAAGGACATGGGGGTGCTGGTTGACAGCCAGCTGATCGTGAGCCAGCAGTGAGCCCAGGTGGCCAAGAAGGCCAACGACATCCTGGCTTGTATCAGAAATAGTGTGGTCAGCAGGAGTAGGGAAGTGATTGTGCTCCTCTACTCAGCACTGGTGAGACCACACCTCAAATACTGTGTCCAGTTTTGGGCCCCTCACTATGAGAAGGACATTGAGGCACTGGAGCATGTCCAGAGCAGGGCAATGAAGCTGGTAAAGAGTCTGGAGAACAAGTCTTATAAGCAGTGGCTGAGGTAGGTGGAGTTGTTTAGTTTGGACAAAAGGAGACTAAAGGGAGACCTTTTTGCCCTCTACAAGTACCTCAAAGGAGGTTGTAGCAAGGTGGGTGCTGGTCTCTTCTTCCATGTAACTAGTGACAGGACAAGAGGAAATGGCCTGAAGTTACATCAGGGGAGGTTTAGATTAGATATTAGGATAATTTTCTTTACTGAAAGAGTGGTCAGACACTGGAACAGGCTGCCCAAAGAGGTGGTGGAGTCACCATCCCTGGAGGTGTTCAAGAAGCATGTGGATGTGGCACTTCAGGACATGGTTTAGTGACCGTGGTGGTGTTAGGCTGACAGTTGAACTTGGTGATCTTAAAGGTCTTTTCCAACATTAATGGTTCTGTGATTCTGTGACTTAATGTTTTAGACTCATCACTTTGTATTCTTCAAAACTTAGTGTTTTCTTCAGTTTCACTGAATGAGATCTGAAGGGTGGCAGTCTTGACATGTTGAACATCAGAGAGGAGTAATATTTATAGTTGTTGCTATCTTTAGAGGGTAGAGAAGGTGGTTCCTGCCTGATTTGGACTCTGGTATTATGATGAAAAATGCATGAAAATTTTAATGTTACTGTGAAATACTTTTTTAAATGTCTAGTGTTCAGGTGGAACATACATTTCTGACCAGGACAAATAGGTCTAGATCGGTTTGTATATATAAACAAAAAGCTGTAAATATGAAAAATTGAAACAGTGGGAGAGAATAAAAACTGGGAAGAAATTCTCACTTCTGGTGTTGATGTTTGTAACCAGAAATCAACAGTTAAAGGGGAATTCAAAACACTTGCAAGCTACAGGAGGAATGAAAGTTTTAATAAGATTGTAAACTTTTATGTTACAGGATGTAACCAAATTCTAGTGTAAATTAGGGGTTTCTCATCTCATCTGGTGAAGCATCTGCTGTTGAAAAGATAGGGTTAGATAGACCTCAAAACTACCATGAGGACAAGTCTTACATCATTAACAATGTTCTTGAAATAAACAGATAAAGATGGGGAAAAATCAAACAAACAACAAAATCAACGAAGTGAGCAAAGAAATCAGATGTGGGACAAGTTACCTTGTTTTGCACTGAAATCTTTTTAGTCGATCTGGGAGAGTGGTAACTTTAATTTCATATATAAGTTGCAAAGCCCCAAAGGAATCTAAACTTGCTGGACAATCTGATCTTTGAAGTTAATATCTTTAAAAAAAACACTAGTAAATGCAGATAAAGACCACAGGGAAACAGAACAGCCTCCTGGCTTTAATAGCTTGCTTTCCAGATTTTGTTGTAAAGTATGTCAGTCCTGGGGTTTAACCTGAGCTTCATTTGAGGGCAAGAAGCCTCACCCAATCTCTTGTCATATTAGTCTTTGAGCAAAAGCAAACTTAAATTCCATATGTATGTATTTTAACAACATTTATCTTTCATGAGAAGGAGAAATGTGCCTGGGTGGCAGTGCGTGTGTTCTGATCACTAAAGATCTTTTTCAAAAGATAGACACTAAGAAGGGAAGGATTGGCTTGTGATTAAAGTCTAAGAGTGGGACAGTGGATCTTGAATCATTTCCATGGTTCTGTAATATGTTTCTAGTGTAGATGTAGGTAAACCATTAGTTTCTGAGCTGTCTGCACCTCAAGACGCACAAACACATACACACACAAGGCTTGGGGGAAGAAACACTTTCTTTTCTACCTACTCTTTTATCCATCTTTTATAGACAGTCTGAGTTAGGGTCTGTCTCTTTCAAGTGTCTGCACAGTACCTAGCAAAGCAGCCACTGGCATTGATCAGTTTTCCTGCTTTATAGCTGGAAATAATGCAAACCACAAATATATTAAAAAAAAAGGGGGGGAGCAGTTAAGGTAAGAACTCATTTGTCTGTCAGCCTGTCCCTAAAAAGAGGTAATACAAATGGGAAGATAAAAGGAGAAAAAGGGAATCTCATATTTGTTATCCTGTAAACAACCTGTGAAAATGCCAGCCAGTTTTCACTGTATTTCATCTAGCTCTCAGCTGTCTAGGGCAAGGCCTCTTTTGGGAGAACTTTGTTGGAATTTGCTGTACTGGTTTGCTGGCTGGAAAATTCATCCTATTGACAATACAGTTATCACCTTTGCTTGTTTATCCAATCAAAACTGAAACAAACTAAAACACAGTCCTAGTTAATACTTACATCTTTTTCTACTGTTTCTGATGGAAAAGGAAAGTAATGATATGAATCAAAAGTGGTTTGCTGGGCAACTTGTATTCATATAGAATACAGCAAGAAGATTTGAAGCCAGAAGCTCCTCCCCACTAGCCAGCTGATGCAGATACAGGTACGGAACACTGCCTGTGCTGGTATGATTCTATAACAATTCTGATCTGTGACAGACCTGGGCCACTGCCTCAGTGACCTGCATCGACCCATCTGCTTTTACTTGTCAGTAATGCAAAGCTCTGCATTAGCTCTGCTAACCAAGACCTCTATCATTTAAGCAAGGTTGGATTCTTTTATAAATATTGTAAGACAAAATATTGAAGAACTACAATTAAAAGTGATAGGTAATGTATATTCAAAATGTTGATTAAAATGTTTATACGTGCAGATGAAATAAAGACACTTATTTTATATATGAATACATGCATTTAAATAAACTTTATACACAAACATATCTACCTATCTGTTTGAGTAAAAGTAAACAACTAAACAAGAAACAACTTTCTAATTTCTGTTTTGTTTGGGTTTTGCTTGGGTTTTTTTCTTTCATTTTGAATACATTTTTTTACCAGGACTCAGAAATCAAAAATCTTAATTTGTACCAAATTCAAATTTGTACTGCTTTTGCAGTCCAGGCAGTGCCAAGTGCCTCAGATCTCTCAGACAACTGTGTATTATTCCAGGCTGGTTACAGTGTTCCTCTCCTGTGGCTTTTGTTTAAACCACCTCTGGCACATACTACAGAGAGCACAGCTGTGAGGGGAACATGTGATTGGCTGAGAAATATTAATGGTAAACTACTCTGCTCAGAATAGAGACTGGAGAGAGAAGCTCTTAAAAACAATGCTGATGTTTTAATTATAATCTAAGGATTTGCAAAAAGGGGTAGAGAAATTTACTCCTACTCACCTGTAATTGAAAATGTAAATAGTAGTTAACTGGTGCTGATTTCCCAAAGGTGTTTGCCTACCTGTGATACTGCATGTCGCTGATGCAGCTGGCAGAGAAAGCAGCAGGCTATGGCAGCAGGCAGCCTACCAATGCAGCTCATTAGATGGTGCTCATTGGAGATCAACACAGAGTAAACTTAATTAATTCTCTTAAAAATGATAAAAATTGAGAAAAACAGGTGAAATTTCAGAGCCTTCAGTGAGTTTTGGAATTTTACTAGCCTTATTTATTCAGAAAACTCTTTTTTAGGGGCCTTCATAGAAGACAGATTCTAGCCTGGTGGCTCAGAGCAGCCCATCCAGCCCAGTAACCTGTCTCAGCAAGCAGTGGTAGGTGCTGGAGAGTTTTCTCTCACAAGAGCTGGCTGTGGGAGTGCACTCCAGAGGCATGCAGCACAGCTATTATCACTTAGTATTCAGACATGAAGAGGGGATGACAAAATGACTACTGCCAGGCATGCTCACTGTCTGATACTGAGTTTCCCGGTTTTAGATTACCATGAGATCCTTATTTGCTTGTGGATGTTCAGGGAGAAACTCCATAAAGACTTTCTGCATCTGTTCTTAGCTAGAAGGATGTAGATCTTGTATTCAAATAGGAAAGCAATTTGAGAGATTATCATAATTTCAGAATTATTCAGAAGTTACAAATTTCTGAAGAATTCAGCTAGCCAATATTCTTCATCTGGTGTTGCTTCCAGAAGGAATAAATTACTATTGCTGATGTATAAAGCCTCCAGCTCTCTAAAAGCAAACATAATGCTGGTGCCATAAATCTGCAGTCTGTGGTCGGGACTGGCAGAATCATGGTTAGCTAATTCAGAAGGAAAAAGCAGACTGTGTCAGGAAGTCTGCTGTTTAACATGATTCTAGACTCTTTCAGGACTCTGTTGATGTGACTGAAGTATTTTAGCATGGGGAGGGAGTCAGGAGAGGGGAGTGACAAGTGCTAGGGTATGGTGGATTCTGAGCTTTGTTTGCACAGGTAATTTCACTGGATGGAATATAGTTATCCACACACACACACATTTTACCCTTCAGGTTGTGTAATTATAAAGTACGAGTAAGGCTGGATTAAACTGGATTAGCAATAGAAAAATAAAACAACTTTGCTAGAGTTGAGCACATGAGTGCTACGCAACCTTCTACCTCTCTAGTGTTTAGCAGCTGTTTGGTTTAAATAATTTTATGCCCAAGGTTAAGATTCCATTTAATGACAATAAAATGTAGAGCATGCAAACTCCTCCTATGGAAGATTTGAGGATAAACTTCACTGCAAGAGCTAGATTTTTTTTTCCTGCTTCACAGTAGCTAACCAGCACTGCTTACTTTCCTTTCAGTTCTTTCTAGAATATGTTTGATGGATCCTATCATAGCTACTTAAGTAGTAGCACAGCAAAACAGTGATTCAATAATTATTAAAAATTAGTAGAATACTATGCTATGACTGCTGCTGGATGTATCTTATCCAAGACCATATAAAAAATTAGTATCACGGCCCATAAATATTTATCTGGGGGAAAAGTCCTGACAATAGAAGTCTTCTTAATCTAGCAGGCATGCATATCATATTCCTGGAAAAAAAATTAGATACTGCACTTTTATTTATCTTTTTTTTAATAGAAGGGGTAATTACTCATTAGAATAATTTATCCAGGGGATGTTCTGGCTTCTCTGTCGCTTGGAATTTTAAAGTCAAGATTAAAACATCAGCCTAGAAGATTTGCTTCAACCAACCAGAAGATTATTGGACTTGACGGCAGAATTAATAGGCAACCATCTCTGACTGTAATAAACAGAAGATTTAGCTAGAAGACCCTGTCTCTTCCTTTTGACCTTGGCACATCTAGCTTTATGGTGTCAGTCAGAGCAAACTTTTAAGAACTCAGGATATACGTGAAAAGAATTAAAGCTATGGACTAGAGTTCCTCTGAGATAAGGACTGGATAAAGTGCTGGGCAATGTGCTCTAGCTGACCCTGATCTGAGTGGTGGCTTTGGACTCGGCGATTTCCAGAGGTCTCTTCCCACCTCAGCTATTCTGTAGTTCTGTAGTATGGAACATTTTTTTTCCAAGCTCAAGTGATCTTTAACCTTTGGGACCAGCAGTCCTCTGCCCGTCCTTAAATTAAGTAAAACTTTAAGAAGTCTTTCTATAACAGGAACCCTCAGGCCCTTCACATAGATGCTTACTGTTTTCCAGACTGCAGTTTGAAAGCTGTAGTCATTAGCCTATGATGGTATTAATTGGGCAGGCAAAATGTACCTTCTGTCTATCTGAGCATTTCTGTCACTTCTTCATTGTATGGCCTTTATTAATCGCTAAAGAATGTAACTTTGCTGCCACCCTCAACAGGTGAATAGGCGCAGGAATAAACCTACAAGTAAAATGGTGGAACAGCTGGTCAACTGATACTGCTTCAGTCAGTTTGTAGGTCTGGGTACTGCCGATAAGAAGGAGTAATTTTGTCTTGCCACTGAGAGCAACATGGGTCATGGGAACAATGGGAGTTGTGCAGAACCTGTCACCAAGCTCTCTGACTGCTGTGTGGTGGTTGTGTCTTCACTCTAGAGAGGAGACTGGTGGAGTGCCCGGTGAGCATTACAGCTGCAGACAGCAACATATAGTCTAGCTGGTTGATATTTAAACACATTGGAATTCCCCCTGAGGCTAAAACAATGACCTTACATCTAACTGCTCTCCAAGGCACTTGGCTGTCTTGCAGGAGTAGAACTCCCAACAAGCATCTGGAAGCAGGTTATTTTCCCACAGCAGCCATCTAAAGAGTTAAAATGGGAGTTAATTTAATTCTGCAGTGGTTTTCTGAAAGCAATCTCTAATGATATATTTGTTTAACAGCATTTCCTTTTCAGCTTCATCTCTCAGGTAACAGTTTCTTCTAGGCTCTTTAAATATATCTTCTCTATAAATTTTTTGCTGTCCCCTAAAAAGAGGTAGGAACAGGCATATGCTTGACATAATACTTTTTACACCACAGGTATTGTTACCAGGCAACCATCCCATGTAGCTTTGGCAGAACACAAACTTCTTCATCCACTAACCCTTCAAACACCTGAACCAAGACATACCAGCAGAAAATATCAGAGATCTAGGTGAAGCAATGCAGTAACAAAGATTTTAAAAATGAACAAATGATTAAGGACAATTACGATACATTGGCACTGTGGGTACTATGCACTTTTCCAAAATATTACCACAAATAGGTGATACTTATTTGCATGTGAAGGTTGAGTGTATCTATTGCCGAGGGGAGGCATCTCAACTTCTCAGGTTAACAGTAATCCAAATATTTTTATGATGGCAGGTTCAGTGCATCCTATATGAAACTGGAAAATATTCACAGCTTCCATCCCCAACTAGAATATAGGGTATGAGAGACTTGTCAGGTCCAGCCAAATTATCTCCTGTCAAGCACTACTCGTAGTCATTTGTGTAAGCACAAAGCTGGTATAAAATTATCTTACCTTACCATGGCATTACTGAAAGGTCTTCCTTTTCACAGATATTAGAATAAAATCTCTGTACTTTGCTCAGCTTGTGTATTTGTGGCTGTCAGGCTTTTTGGAGTCTGTGCTGCCAAGGGGGTAAGCAAAGGTGAAAGATCAGCAGGTTTAACTCATTGCAACTCAGTTGGCTACAGTCAGTTGACATCTGCTGGAGACTTGCTGTAGGATATACTCATATATACCCAGTGGATTAAAGTAGCAGAAAACAAAATAGGTGGAGAAACAAATCACAACGCACAGATATAGATACAGTGACATTCCTACAGGAGGACGTGAACATCAGACAAAATATGGCAGTCAGGTAAGAAGTTTCAAAATGAGTTCCCACTACCTGAAAAGAGACAATTTCCATCTAATTTGTCTTCCTTTTGCTTCTCTGCTGGTTGAAGTAGTTGACATTCTACAGGAGCACAGCTTGGTTCCTCACATGAAAAGGTCTTGCAGTCCATCAAAACTCCTCCATAAATAGAAACAGGAATAAGAGACCTTTGAAAATGTGAACATAACTATATATAGTTACATTCATTGGATTAAAAAAAGAAAGTAAAAACAAAACTGTGGAAACTAGCAGATATATGATGAAACTACTGTTACTCAACGCCATGTATTTGCTCAATACTGGTATCTGGTTTGCAAATGTAAATGTTATGAAGTGCATCTATAAATTATAGCTTGCAGAATCTTGCATATACAGAGGCTAAGTTTGTCCTTTCACACGCAAATAAATATCCAAGAGTCAAGAACAACAGTGCTTGAGGTGCGTTCGACAGCTCTGTGATCGAATAGGTTTGACAGGTCCAGTCCCTCAGATGCTATAGATGCAGCATGCAAAAGTGTTTGAAGACTTCCTAACACATTGAAAAAGCCAGAACATTAACGCTGACCAAATGAATGAATCCAAGGCATAAACTTCTCTTTCTGATTTCTTGTGTCTGATTCCAGGTTAAAAGTTCTTAAGGAATAATCCTAGATTCCAAAATGAACCAGTTCTCACAGAAAGACATTTTAAATAAGTTTCTAAATTTTGCCCTTTGTATTCTGTGTGAAGAAGGAATTATTAATTAACTAATTCTGTTTTGATCTTTCACACAATTTCTTTGAATAGCCTTTCAGCAAATCCAAAAGAGTAGGAAGAAAACTCTATGTTATTTCCTTCAGCATTTTTATGATTCTGGGGCCTGTGTCCTGTCATTATGTATCATGTCTTAATCTGTGATTTGCAATGAGTTTGTGGACCCTGGCTTTTTGAAACTTTATTGCACAACTTTTTATTGTCTATTAATAAACATTTACAATGAAATCAATGGAACTGTACTAATAACCACGGTAAAAAGAAGTTACAGAATTTTTCAGAATCCTACAATAGCAGGTCCATATAATGATAAAGGGATTGATGCAGATATTTCCTGAAGATTTCTGCAGTGCTTTCAACCTATACACAACAAATGTGTTAACTTTTTTTAATCTAAAATCTTGCACATTCGTGAATCTCTTTTCCTGGTGATATGCCAGGGTGCCCTGTTACCAAGACAAACAAAACAAATGACAAAATTCTCTAATTATTTTCTATTTTCTTCTAGTACAAAAGAGAACATTACAGTCTGGCTTGTTCACATAAGAAAGATACAACTTTGTCTCTGAATTCTATTCTGAATATGTTAGTTTAAATATGATTCTTCATGCAGAAATACCTGCTTCTAAGAGCTCTTCCCATGGCATTTAAATTAATACAAAATGATATTTAAAAGGTGGATGACAGACAAGTTTAGTGTTTCTTTGAGGAATTGTCTTGTTTTAAAATGATTTATGATAACACTGATGCCTGCTAATCTGGACACTGTGCTGTTCCTGCTCATTATTGCAAACAGGGCCATAAAACTCAGCTAATAAAATGTTCTACTGCACAAATGAAATATTGTGAAAGTCTCGTCTTTCTCTCCTTTTTCTTCTGGATGTCTGTCAATCCTAAAACTGCACAGCATGCTGCTTATCTTTGCTGTTCATTTTTTCTTTTAAAAAATAATTTGTTTTTCCCAAATTCAGATCAAATACCCTTTTATCACCTCACAGTTTTTACTAATTTCTCCTGATCCAGTATTAAAATATTGTAATATATAATTATTTGTTGCATTTTGTGGCTGTATATAGAAGTAAAAATTAGACATCAAATAAAATTCCTTCTGAAGATAAGGGAACTCAATTAGAATATCAGCCTCCAGTTTCCAGCACAATTTACACATAGCTAATTTCTAAATTATGAGTTTATTTGGTACTTGCATTACTTTATTTTTGCATGGAATAGAGTGATTATGTATGGAGATTACATTTACCCTGCAGTATCTGAATTAAACCTTTTCCTGCCAATTGCCATCAAAGCTTAGTCTGCTCTGTAAGAGAACAAATTTCACAGGTAGATAAAAGTAATTTTTCCTGAGTTTAGTATACAGAAAGTACTAATTTTATTGCAGTATTCAGAGATTCTAATCAAATTACATCTTTGTTGTACTGTTGTATAAATGCATGCACATAGCTAATTGTTTTAAAATTGAAAACATTTTTCCATTTATATTATTTTTTTGGAAAGGGATTTAATTGTTTGGATTTTTTTTATTCCACAGTTTTTTTCAAAATTTGTGCAGCCACATTACATATTGATAAAGGCTTTGGTCAGAGTAATAAGGATATGCTTATTTTTGTAGAGTACCTCTCCAGTTTAAGTTGGGTAAGCAAGTCCAACAACGATGTGTTTTTTCCTGTTTACCACTTCCATCAGTCTCCACGTTTTCCTGTGGAACTGTGTATATAACATTCTTTCTACTGGGAAGTAGAAGCAAAAAAGAACCAATCACCAGGGAATGTCACTGACCGCTCAGCACTGTTTTGCCATACAGTATCTCGGCTCTTGTTGTGGATAATAGAAAGGTACTCTGATATATCACTTTCTATCTCCTTTTAGGATACATGCTTTACAGCTTGTCAAGTATGATAAAGATATGACATGTGCAATAACCTCTTTCTTTGTGAATAAAAATGTGTTATAATAAAATAGGCTGGCAGAGTTCCATCAATCAGAACACATTCACAAGTAACTTGCTTCATTTAAAAAAGAAAGCAGAAGTGGAGGAAGAAAAGAATGTCAGTTTGTCAGGAACATGCATGATCTTATGACACAATTATTTTTTTATAATTTCAAGCAATAATACATCAGTTAATAAATTAATTATCTACTTTTTATTTTAAATGTTTTCTTAATTTTTTAGCTTTCTGTGACATGAACTACTCTATAAATGGAATTAAAATGTGGTTAACTCTGCAGGTATCAATCAGCTGTCAAGAAAAGCAAAGCAATCTTCCTAGAGAGCTCCATCTGCAAGGTCTATGTTCTGCACAACTTTCACCTTCCAGCAAAACTCAGATTAAGATAAAATACATATCTGTCGCTTCAAACAATAAGGAAAATTTCTTTGCTTTTCAAGCATGCATTTCCATACTGCCTTGTTTCGCCAGAGGCGATTTTATCAATATCTGATGTATTACATGCTTTTGCCCAATTCTGATTAAATTATCATGGTAATGTTACTAATGATTATAATACTAATGTTTTAGGGGTCTGTTACCTGCATATATGATGGGGTGAACAACCTCCTCTGTCTTCCTGTGAGTTAACCTGGAGATGAGAACTCTTGTCATGAAGATGATTATCCTCTTGAGATGAACTAGCCTGTATGAACTCTCTGATACTTGACTTTCTACATTATAGCAGATCAATAATCATGCGAATCCTGTAGCTCAAGTCTTCTCCTTATTAATTCAACTGCTTCTTTCTCCCTCTGTCCCTCCCATGACTCCTCTTGCTCTCTTTGTTTTCTTTCTATTACTACTCTTAGTCTTTAGATACTTGCACAGGAAAATTACCGAAGAATAATAATAAAGAGCTAGAAATACTCTGTGTTTCTGCAAGTTATCTTTATATTTGTAAAAAGATGTTTTTTTTCTCATTCTTGCAAATGTAATTCATGGATGTTTTAGGCTTGAAACTTGCTATGATAAGTGCTTGTTGGTTTCTCAAAATATACCTTTAGAAATAATTGTCATTGGTGAGAAAAGAAAATAACTTTGATACCTAAGTATTAAAAAGGGAAAAATATCAACTTGTCCTGTATCATCTAAAAAAACCCCATGTAACTTCATGGTAGCTTAAAATGCCCATAGTACTATCTGAAGTTTTGATGACACAAAGTTGACAGAAATATCCAAATCAATTTTGCAACAGGCTCAACATCTTTTGTATAATTAGCAAACAAAGCATTTCATATGAAAACATGTGAATGTATAATTACAGGAGAACCTTAAGGACTCTGATTCACGAGTGTCTCAAAGAAGCTGTAAAGTTCAATGGGTATGACATTAAATTGGTTATTATGAGAACTAGGTAATTTTCTCAGCTTTGATTATAATGAATTTCAGACCCTTCATGTCTGAGGTTATTCATTTGTAAAATTGGTTTGATAATGCCTATCCCCACTCTGGTATCTATGACAGAGCACTTTCAGCTATGGTATCTTCACATACTGTGAGGAGTATAGTCTTTTTTGAAAAAGGAAGTCTTTTAAGGTGAAGGATAATACTGAAGCAGACTGATCTTTTTAGTCTTTTGTCTCAGCAACTAAGCAATATTTAATCCAGAATTCATCTTCCAACTGAAAGTAGTCCTAACTTTCATGATCTTTTGTTTTTCAGCATTTGCTACTTCTTAAAATAATTTAATTTCCTAATAAGGATTGAGGAGAATGTGGCAAGTCTCCTATGTCTGCCATGTATTCTCCTTTACAATGACATGAGTAGAGTCTAACAGTATCTGTAAGAGTGGCCAGTCATACACAACATAGTAAAAAACTACAGTGGCAAAGTGGTTGCAGGAGGTATATAAACTAACAAGACAAATGAAAAATGAGAAAGTAGGGAGTACTGTCAGGACTAATAATAAAGAGAGTGTATGCATGAATGATTCAAAATATATGGAGGTCATGTTGGCTTAATATTTTACTCTCTGGCTTGAAAGATGAAGATAGTTTCATTGATGAAACTATGATTTCTTCCTGCCTGTTACTGAATTAAAAGTTGTTTTGCTGGAGTTAGTTTAAACTATGTATTATAAATCAGAGGATCATCACTTACAATCAACCCTGCATATGGGTAGTAACTGATTGCCAGCTATAATACCAACTACATATTTACTTCTTCAGAAATGTGTTTCTTTACAGGCTTATGTACCATGCTTTAAGCTATAAAAACCCTTAGATCAGAACTGGCTTTGTTTAGGGATGGTGGACACAGCTTGTCTGTTGAGACTTCCATGTGGGAGAGAACAGCTGTCCTAAACCATGCACAAAACAGTACACATTCACTGTGGCAAGAAATTTTCTCAAAAAAATAACCTCTGAAACTCACCAAAGTAGGAAGAGAAGTCACTTGGTTAACAACAGTTTGTGCATTACTCCTTGGGATTCAAAATAACTTAATTTGCTAATTGAGACTCTTCAGTTAGGTTACTGCTTGGTAATTATGATGGAAAATAAAAACTGATCTAAAATCCCTCCTCTGCATCACTGTCTTTTTAGAAACCTTGACCAAGACTTAATTCCTTTAAAGGCAGAAGCAACACTCAGTTTTCTGTAGCCCTGAGGCAAGTTTTGTGTCCTTGTGCCTTGTGCTGCAGATATAGCAGCAGATAACTGTATGCCTACTGAGGTCCTGACATCTCTGCAAAGTTGACTGATTAATACCAATTACATGATATACATCTCACACCCAAGGAATGAAAAACATTAGTTTTAGTAGGTCATCAAACATTCGAGAACAGATATTAAACTTCATTCATCTCTGAGGCAAAATGGATCCAGAACTAGAAAGCTTTTGGCAGTAGGTGCCAGTGCTGCCTGGTGAAAGGAAACCCAGCAGGAGTTTTGGGTGCAGGAACCCTTGGGGCCACTTGTGCCCCACTGCTTACAGCTGTGCTCCAGAGCCGGGCCACAGTCATTGTGGCACAGAGGTGAGCAGGTGCAGCTGAGCACAACCTGCTCCCTGCTTGTGAGCCCGCCCTTTGTGCACCATGTGTAAGGCACTGATATAGTTATACTGTGCTTCACAGCTCCTCAGATATAAATCCTCCCTGGGGTTCTGGGGAGGAAAAGGAGGCAGATAAAATGAATTGAATGATTGCATGATAATGAAATATGCAATGCCAGAGGTACCTTGGAAAGTTATGAAGAGCTTTGATTATTTTTTTCCAAAGATGAAAGAAAAAGAAGTTCAATAAAACCAATAATTTAGTGTAAATTACTTTCCAATTGTTTTAGTTTCACTCAGCTCAACATCTTAGTTATTTTCCTCTCCTTCCTGTTGGATGTTTTAGCTATTTTCAGGAGATAAAAGATGTTTCACTCCAAAGAAATAGAAGAAGATCTTTTATTATTATTATTTTGAACAGCAGATAAGAGAAGCCCATGACAATAATTCTAGAGCCAGAGTACCTTGAAATCTGTGTGACAGAAGTAATGAAATGACTTTATCAAAAAGTCTTCATAAATCACGTCTGTCCACTGCTAGATTGAGAAAAAACAGAGATAGCAATTAATATTTTAAGAATTTATCTGTTTCCTCCTTACAGTTTAAGGAGTTCTGGGGAAGCATATTGCAAGGCCTGAGATTTTAGCTTTGGTTATAATCTGGAGTTTTTTAGTGCTGTGTTTCAGTTAGAGATAGTGGAAGTTATTGCTTAGAACTCTGAACAAATACAAGATTGTTCTGTCAATCCTTCTTTGAGGACTGTTTTTATTTTTTTGGCTGTGTCTGGTACAACTGCAAAAAGATAAGACTTATCATGAGGAAGAAATTTTAAAAGAAAAACCCCACAAGTTAAATAGCTATAATTTTGGAAAGTCTCAATATAATAAAAAATAAGATGCTTTTCAGTTTATATTTAGAGACTGTGACAATACTTGTGCACAAATTTTATAGAAGATATGGACATAAAAAGGGTGACTTTCTGGCTTTGTAGTTTGAAAATGCCATTTCCAATCACTTAAAGACTTCCTCTATGACCTAAAGTAGAAAGATGTAATTAGTCAATAATAAAAACCATGTGCCTATGATTTAAAAAAACAAAAAACAAGAAAAAAACCAAAAAAAACCACAAAAAATAAACACCTATTAATACTTACTGCAAATAAAATGAAGCCTATCAGAAAGCAACCAGGAAATATTTCTGTCTGGTGTTTTTGTAGCCCTCAAAATATACTGTTACTTGTTTTTCTGAAAAATTTTCTGATGTTAAAGTTCAGTTTTTGAGGGTGTGATACAGCTAGAGAGAAGCTGTTAGACACTTTCTTTCAGAAGGAATTGTTGCTTTGCTGAATCGAAGTGACAGTTATGTCATCTGAATTCACAAAGAAAATGTGGCTCAAAAGAAGCTGGCCAGATGCGACAAAAGTGCCTGGGGTGAAGAGCATGGTGACTGAGGTCTGAACAAAACACAGATTCCAGTTAAGTGGGCTGAGACTTGTCTCCTGAAGGAGCTCAGCTGCACTTAGAAGCTTCAGTGCAAGAGAATCATGAAGTGATGGGGTACCTGTTGGCCAGTGCACTGCAGGTGGCATGCTGTGGAGCATGGAGAGAGGCAGGTGCTGGTGCCTATGGGGGTGGTGGTGGGAAGTGAGGAGGAAGGATTTGTAATGCTGAACAGAATTGTGTGCAATGGCAAATGAAAATGCTGTATCATGCTTCATGTAGGTTAGGGTGAGGATATAAGGAAGTGTAACCTGAAGAAACAGTCTCTACAAGTGAAGTGAGAACTATGCAGGCCCACTAAAGATCAGATATTGGCAGAAAGAGCCAGTGACTGAAATGTTTCTTTGGAGACAAAAAAGAACATGTCTTACTCAGAAAAAGACTTACTGGACACCATTTAATGGTGCAGATAGCTGGATGTGTTTCTTATGAGTACAGTATAATAGACTGTTATAGGACAATTTCCTATACATAAAAAGAGGAGATGGAGAATATATATTCCCTTAAGAGTTATAAAATAAGGAGCACAATGAAGAGGTTGACTACTTATTCTCCAGCAGGGGAGTAAATTTGAGTCAATGGACTCCTCTCACAATTATTTTACAGATGTAATAAACACTTCTACTGTAAATCCTGCTTATAGACTTCTTCTTTAAGGATGCAGAACACCAAACACTGAAAACGGAAATAGGCATGAGACCACCTACATCTAATTTTGAGGATGTATGCAAAAAAAATTACATTAAGATAAAAATAAAATAACACTTTTTTTTCAAACAGCAAACAAGATAGCATGCAGAGTGGTTTCTTTAACAACTGCAACAAGTAAACACCTCTCAGTTGATAACAGAAAAGCAATGGTCCCCCCCTCTACTCTGTTGGGCATGAGCTGAGTCTATTAGTTTAAACTGAAGATTGAACATGCTGAGTGAGTATTTCAAGAAGAAAACAAAAAACTGGACTTGGCAGAGAAATGGTGAACTTAAAGCTAAGTCCCTGTCGTGTGCGCAGCATTGCAGTGAGAAGCCAGGCCTCTGAATTGCAGATGTATGAACTGCAAAATCAGGAAAGATTCGGTAAAGTTCAATTCATTTGGCTGTAATCCCTAGAGCAATTAGAAGTGTTATAGCTTGAGAAGAGCATTAAATCATTAGAAAGTTCTAGCCAGAAATAAATCTATATTTAGTTCCTAAATGAAAAATTGCATCAGAAAATAGGCAAGGAGATGGAGTATCCTGAACTGAACTTGTCCCATGCTTGCCAACAGGTTGCATGAACTGGAGCCAGAGAGGCTCCTGACAGTGAACACATTCAACCTGCCTGCCCAGTTCTGAAAGGCAGAAACCAGGTAAAATTTCCGAGTTTCACAGAATAATGGAGCAACAAAAAGAGACAACAGATATTGGTAACTGCTATTTGTGAAGATGGCAGTGAAATCTCCCTAACATTTGTTTTCAGAACATTGTAAAAAGCTGGGAGGAACTAAACTCGTACAGAAACAGAAGCTTTATGAATTGCTTGGGGAATATGGAAAAAGAGGGTATAATTGCATTTCAGGAATACTCACTTCAATACAGGTCATAGATCGCATTTAATATGTCAGAAACTTAAATACGGATTTTGGCAGCAGCCAGGCTTAAGACTTTGGTCTTGATTTTAGCACTGAGAGTGGTACATTTGCTGTCATCCATTAGAAAAAAGAACAGTACAGTGAACTTGTACTGATCTGCTTGCATGTCTCTAAAAATCTGTAAGGACAGTGTAGTTCTGTACCTGCATAATCTTCTCCTAATGATCTTCCTGTGACAGCTAAGGAAGACTTGGGAACCAAGGCAAATCTTCATTATAGGTAAGGTGCTTTATACACTTTTGAGGCAGAAAAAAACAAAGAGTAAATTATGCTTTACTAGCACAGAAAACTCAAGTGAACTCTGAAAATTGCTGTTGGCTGAAGGAATTCAAGTAATAACATCAAAAAGTTTCCTAGGAAGACAACTAACAGGGCTCTATGTGTAGCATCAAGATGCAGTAGTGAAAGCATGGGGGGAAAAAAAAAGTTATTCCCTTGGGCAAGCTGGCCACAAGATGGATGCGTTTGATAAGACTTAAGTAGGGGTTATGCCAGAAGCAGCACCTGACATCCATGCCAATGTGCTACAGAGCCCTACAGACAACAGCAATTTGACTATGCAGAGAAAAAAACCAAAATTAATAAAGAAAAGAATCAAATGTACTTAGTTGTGGCTGAGGTCTATTCCCCATAGCCAAAAGTGGTGCATGTAATCGCAACCTCTGCTATGAAAACAGCTAAAACCCAGTGAACCATACTTGCTACTTAAAGGCTGCAAAACTCAGTATAACACTGAATATCTACTGTCTATCACCCAGTGTTGCATGAACTGGGAGCTGGGATGCCGGTACATCCTGACACACTGATACATCCTAATACATTTTGAAGAACTGCAGATAGGCTAGAAGACACTGGTTGATAAAGGAAACTAAGGATCCACCAGGGACCACCAGAGGCCACCAAAAGACCCCTTGTATGCAAGTGCAGTTGATTTGAGAATGATTAAGCAAATATTTAAATGCATTATAATGATATTTAAATAGTGACCAATCATTGTAACTTAGATTGCGAAATCCTGAAACTTTAGTGCATAAACATGCATAAGAAAAGTGACTATACTCTTGAGATGTTGAAAGGAGTCCAATATCCTCTCTTTGCACCCAGCGCTGAATAAAGAATGCCTGCTTCTTAGTACTCCATTGATGTTAAGAGGTTTTTTTTTATTCCTGATTTTGGTGGCAGTCAATCCTGAGACAAGACACTATAATGAAAAAATCCTATTTCCACATAAATTTTCTCTGGAGACAGTGCCAGTGGTACTGCTTTTATAATGCCAGCAGTAGA
This sequence comes from Mesitornis unicolor, assembly GCF_000695765.1. Classification (NCBI taxonomy): domain Eukaryota; kingdom Metazoa; phylum Chordata; class Aves; order Mesitornithiformes; family Mesitornithidae; genus Mesitornis; species Mesitornis unicolor. The sequence continues at coordinate 18,819 of NW_010160313.1, read as the reverse complement.
GTAGATTTAATTGCTAAGACCTGGGTTACTAAGAGTTCTGGAGCACAAACAAGTAGGAAATAAAATCTCTAAATAATGAAAAAATCATAGTACACATTCAATAGGAATTCCTGCATAAGGCAGGCAGTGCTGGTATACCATTACAGAGGCAGAAAAGAGTAGAGAAGACAGCTGTCAAAGCACATAGTGTTACTTGTAATCTATTTAGCACAGACCAAAGGAAAAGTTAATGAAGAATTGTGTTGATCAATTGCAATCAGATGGAGATTTGCAGAGGTTACAAGATGAGACTTCTATAGCTGATAAGAGGAGTTGCAGCTCTTGTTCATTTAAGCAGGAGGAAGAAAAGGTGAGGAAATGAACAACAAGAAGAAAAAACAAAGCGCTTCTGGGAATTGTTTTCATAGTTGCATTAAAGAATCAGATAAAAAAGCCCTTAAAACTCAATTCTGCATGAATAACACCAGTCAAAGAGAATTTTCCAACTTACATTAAAGCTACACTTCTATTGCCATTTTTGATTTGTTCTTTTTCAGTCTAGTTTCCTATTCTCTGTGTCTGCAAGCACACATATCTGTTGTCTGTAATAAATTCTGAATTCTTTTGCCAGCTTAAATCAGATTTGCCAAGGGAATGCAAGTTTCATATGTGGTGCAGTCCTGTGGCAGAGTGAAAACAGGCAGCCAGCTATGAATGTATTAATATGTCTTGTGGAAAAGACTGCAGTCTGAGTTCGCTGCTTTTTAGTCAGCCTTCAATCTACATCAGTGTTTGTGCAAGACTTACAAAGTCAATAAAACTAGACTACCTTTGCTGCCCACTGAACTACCTGAGAGAAGATATTGTTTGAACTGGGGAATATGCATCAGTGGAACAAGACACGCTGATTTTTTTAAAGGTATATATGTTTGCTTACTTCTTGAAAGCTTGAGGGCTCCAAGGAAGCATGTGATTGAGGCTGAGTTTTCCCATGTTTAGCTTTAGATTTAAGGTTCTTGCATGGGAGTGGGTTACATTCTGTTAGCACTTACTTGGTTTATAATGCTCTTATGATCTGTTTCCATCAGAGTTTAATAGTAGCATTTACTGTTTAATATTTTAGCCGCATTCAGAGACATTAATATTTCCTTTATGTTAGCAGTTTTCCATTTTGTAAAGTGACATATACCACTGAAGGTAAATAATATATACATCATCTATGGAGTCCCATTCAAATATACTGTGCATAGTATTTAGGTACATAAAGCACCCTTTTCCCTCGTTGTTCTCCACTTAGAGGTTCAAATAGAAATATTTAACCTTTTAAAATCTTATCATAAGCTTGCACTATATAAACACTATGCTCAAAGCCATCCTTTCTTCCAAATACTAAGGTTTTGTATCAGTAGTGTTTTATTGCTGGAATTTAAGCAGAAGAGCAAACGGTGATCTTGCGTTCATTTTGTGTACTTAATGGCAGGATCTGGGTACTACTATTCCCTTGATTGAGATATCTTAGCCCTCAGCTAAATCATGTCATTTCTCCTTTAACAGGGAACCAGAAGTTCAAAGCTCCCCCCCTTCCCTCACAAGGATTTCTTTACCACCAGGTTTGATTTAAAACCCTTTGCTACTTCCTCCAGATTTCAGACGAATCTGTTGCTTTTTAGCAATGCATCATAACTTCCTCAAATTACTTCAACTTTCTTGTTGTTTCCCTAATCTTTTGGACTTCTCCAGACATTTTCCTTAAAGAAACCAATTGTAAGTCTTCTACCTTCCAATTAGGAACAGCCATTACCATTTACATACCTTACCATTTTTTTTAAAGGTCAGATGTGTGAACACTTTAGTGAAGAAATTATCCTACTTTCAATAAGTTGGCCAAGGGATAACTGAATTCTGACTGTTACTGAGAAAGGAAATACTTTTCATAGAGACATTCTCAAAAATATTTTCATTTTCCAGTTGCATTTACCTCCAGTATCTTGTGTCTCTCCATGGCTCTCTGTTCCCCCTTTCCAATCATGTACTCCTGGCCCAAATACCATTTCCAAGACTTAGATTTGGGTTATAGAACCAGTGAAGGACACTAGCACCCTCTGAAAGGGTCAATTTATCATCCAATAAAGGACCACCTATTACAAATGGACCTATAAATTTTCTATGAAGAAATTGTGGCCATACAGTAAAAGCTATAAATTCTTGACAGTATGAATTTGTTGATATGCCTCCAAAACATGCTGGTTTGGCTTTTTATTTTTAAACCTACATGATTTAAACTGCTTTGAGGAACCTGTAAAAACTTTGTAGGTTTTGTTCAGATTAAATACCCCAAAACATCTATTTGACACTTAGGTCCTGAGTATTACCATCAGACTACAGTATATGAAGGCTTTTATGTGACATGTGCAGTTCACCCTGGCTGCATTCAAATTAGAAACACCACACTAAAAGATTCTTCACTTATTTGCTTCCTTTTATCCTTCCTTTCATTTGAAACAGCTTTCAGACATGTAAAGGCATTTAAAAATGAAATCCAATAAAAAACTAATTAGCTAATACTTCTACATCCCTCCAAGGGACCAGTTTTGTTTGAGCTCAGGGGAAAGGTTTCTATTTTAGATTGAAATGACTCCTTCTTCCCTATCCATAAGTGGATCAAGACTGAGTGAGACAGACTAGCTATATGCACTCAGTCAAGACCTAATTAAGGTATATCCTGATGGGTATAGACACCAAGAATATTGAGTTTATAGAAAAAAGTAGAGATAAAGGGGGTTATATTTTAATGTAATAGTGTTTTGGTTAAATTCTTCAAAACGCATAATTTCAATTCTTCAGGAAATACTGAACTCTTAAAATTATTTCTACTTTAAACTGAAACTGAATCAAATATTTTTGTCCTCCCTGCAAAATGGCTTTCCAAAGACATTTGTACTCGAGTGTCCAGTATGACCTTGGGGATTATAAAAATTTCAATTTTGCATCATGTTTCATTTCATAATGATTACACTTCTTATTTTAGGTGCTTTTCTAGTATTTCAGTGATGTATTATATGGTGAAGTGTCTCCTTATGTGTTCTGTATTTATCTAGTGTCAAGCTGCTTCATTAAAATTCAAGCGAAATAATCGCAGAATCACAGAATTATTTAGGTTGAAGACGCCCTTTAAGATCATCGAGGTCAACCAGAAGCCTAACACTGTCAGCTTCACAACCATGTCCCTAAGCACCACATCTACCCATCTTTTAAATACTCACAAGGATGGTGACTCTATGACTTCCCCGGGAAGCCTGTTCCAACACCTGATGACCCTTTCAGTGAAGAAATTTTTCCTGATATCCAATCTAAACCTCCCTTGGAGCAACTAGAGGCCATTTCCTTTCATCTTATCACTTGATACGTAGGAAAAAAGACAATTGCCTATCACAATTTTAAAAGTAAAGTAGATTAGTATAATCATATTTCAGTTATTATACTAACCATCCATTTCGCCAGTAGAAATAGCAATGTAAAATGCTAACATTTCATGAGAAGCAATGTAAAATTATTAAGAGAGGCAGCTAAGTTTTGAATTGAACGCATTTCAGTATTTTCCAAACCAGTCTGTTAGAGGAACCCTTTTCATTTAAAAGTTTTTCAAGGAAATCTGGTTTGAGAGATATTTGAGAGTCTGGAAAAATGGTTTAATAGGAAACTGTTTCCTGATGAAGAATCTTCAGATAAGAACCCATATTAACACAGCACTGTCACAATGCCATCTTAAAGGAAGCTAAAATTTAAGCACTGTGTGTAACTCGCAACAGTGAATGTGATAAAGGTAATTCACCATCTATTAAGATAATGTAACCAAATACCCCTGTATTCCATGGCTTTCTTACTGGCCATAGCCAACAGGCAGGAAGCTTCTTTGTCTGAGCAGGCCTGGTAACTCTCTAGTAAATCTGGTAAATCCAGGTAGCTAAGTATCTTAATTAACTATATCATCTCAACAAAGAGTGTTGCACTACAGGCAATGCTTTACCAATCTCTAGTTCATGGACCATTTCTCATCTATCAAGATAAGAACCTTCTTCCCCTGAAGGCTGAAGTCAGCAGACAGCAGGCTGCTGTGTAGATGCCCTGCCTTGAAATATTCTCCTAGATTTCATAACCTTTTAACATAATCAGATCAAAATGAGGAACTGTGATGTTTCAGAGGTTTGTGTTTTGTAGAAATTCCTCAGCTGTGTGTCTGAGATGAAAGGCTGTGGCTTTGGCAAGTTTCAAATCTGTGATAGGTGTGGATATCAAGATTGTGTTAAGGGAACACAGCAGGTAGAACATAGTTTTGACTGTCATCATTTCAGCTGCCTTTTATTTTTTTTTTTTAATTAAGATTAAGCAGACAGAAAAACTTGACAAGAACAGCAGAAAATAACCAAATACTCTGAGAGGAGCAACAGTCACATAACAGTTCAAGCCAAGTTTGGGCAACTTGTTTACATTCCTAAATGGCATCTGATAGGAGAAAAGGGACATAAAACTCCAAAAATTAGAGTGGTACTAGGAGCACATGCTGAACTGTAAACTTCTTAGAAACCGTATAAGACTATAGTACTACTCACTACAATTTGAAAGAAAGGATGAGAAACGAGTATTCAAACATGCATAGGAGCCTGTTATTCGCAAAAAGTAGTTGCTCAAGCATATATTAACTTCTCTAATTATTTAACAAAGTCTTTATAAATGAAAGTATTCACCAAATTAAAGTAATGTTTGCAATTAATAATACTCTGACAGTGAGACAAACAGAATAAAACTGAATATTTCCTTTCTCTATCTGTAGTTTTCAGGATGTTTACACACAATTTCTGAGTGCAGTTAAGATTTGCAAACTTGTTTTTGTGACAGGCTTTCATCACCTATATCCACAGCTTTCAACTTCTTGATTGTTACTGATAGCAGCTAACTGTCATAGCAGAGAGCTCAGTATGGATTACACAGAAAGTCCATTTCTTCCTTAGTTTTTCAAGACTGCACCGAACTCCATACTACTATGAAAACAATAGAGGTAATACCCACGTCAGTGCAATGCTTGCTCATTTAAATCTATCAGAGAAGTGGCTGTAGTGTAGTTTTATCCTGAAAGTCTGGCTGTGTCAACACTCATTTCATCCTGAATTGTTTTGCTCCTTTGCTTTGAACTATTAGGAGAAAACTTTCTCCGGTATTTGAAGTCTTACAATGTATTTTGAGGGCGGGCTCTTCTTTTGTCTAAAGGTCCACTTGTCACAAAGGTAGTACGACATTGATCCTCTGCAAACCACAGGATTGTGCATATACACTAGTAGTCCAATTTTTCATTGATTATGTAGTAGTTGTGGAGAATAAACAATTTTCCATCTCTCCAGTGTGAGATTTTTGGCGCCATGCTCCCTGTTTCTTTTCTTCATCTCTGCTTTTTGCTTTTTATACAACATCTGGTTTTATTACTGATCTGCTTCTGCAGTTGGCATCACATAAACCAAATATTGCATTCATCTTCCACAATCTTAAACAAGCTATAAGAAATCAGGCTAAAAGGAGCAGAACTTTGAACTCTTTATCATTTACTGAGTGTTACATCTGGGTAGCTCAATAGGAAAGGAGATAACTTTAGAGTTTGGAATAAGATTTTTGGTTTGGAGTTCATTGACTGTTTCTGAGTAAATGAGATGGTGCACTACACCTTTCAGTCCTGTGCCTTGGCTGCAGGCAGTGATGGTGTTCTGCCTGCCCTGTTCTAGTTTTTTTGTGCATTATAGTGAGAGCTTTTTCCTTTGAATAAAGTTCTTGCCTCAGAAGAGCCACAAACTTGTCACATGCCTATACCAACCCTAATCTTACATGACAAGTTATGATTAATCCTGTGTGTAATACATATTATTCATCTCAAATATTCAGCATCACGCAAATTTACTGAAATGAGGGAAATCAGAATATATTGATTTATGTTCCATGACAAAAAAAAATATAACTGAACCCTGAAAAATGTTAATGTGTAATTTTTCCAAATGACTGTTATTCTTAGACTAGAATAAATTATATCTAAAAGGGAATTCTGAGCCTAGTCTCTTAGAATCAATACCAGTCTTGCAGATCTCAAAATATCTTGTAAATTTTAATCCCAGACACAGAAATGGATATAAAGATCCACTCACAGACCTATGAATTGATAACACTGGTACAAAGCAGAAGGAAATAAAAGAAATTAATTGTGTATTGTTTGTTTAGCAGAAGCTTCCAGCTAGTGAAAAAAGGAAACTGATTTTTTCAGAAAGTAGTAAAGTATTTTTCAAGATTCTGAGAAGACAACCAATGCTAAATGTAAAAAAATAAAACAAAATAAAACAGTAACATCCTCCCAAGTGCCCTTTCCATTTAAGATACACTAAACTGCTATAGGAAAATCTATTGCAGCTGGAGTGAACTCCTTTGTACTGTAAGCCAGTCTGTAACTGGCCAGCACATGAACTACAGTACCTTCAATATAAAGGTTACATTCACAAAAAAGATTAAATTCACATTAGAAAGTACTGTGACTCAAAAGAAGCAGATCTTAAAGGTGAAACCGTCGGTGCTGAGAATGCAGTGAACACACCACACATGATTTCTGTAAGGGTCTCATAAGCTGGGCTCCAGTCTGGTCCCATGGCCTTGACTTTTGGTACTCTTAGCCTGTGGCTCATTAACAGTTGGTGAGCATCTTCCAGTTCACTTTCATCTGAACGGAATGAGTTCATCTCATGAGTTCTTAGCTTCATCTGGAAAGAAACCAGGTCATGCAGTCAGGTCATCCAAATCTCTGTGATGGGAAACAAAGCACAGAAAATCGGGATGAATGGGATAAGAAATTCGAAAGCACTAACAGTTGATCTGAAATAAAATTCTAACGTAGACTCCTCCTGGTTTTATCTTACACCTATCACCTGCCAAACGAAGACAAAACAGAAACCAAGTTTATGATGTTTATGTTAACTCCGTAAAAGGGCTTCATTTATCTCATAATCTATGAAAAAATCTGTGGAAGGATATTGAAGATCTTAAATGTGGAATAGAATATTATATAACTTATAAAGAACCATTGATAATGGTACAATGTTTAAAATGCAGCTCTTTCTGAAAAAGAAACTATTTAACTGACGTAGTAAAATTTCATATATGTTGGGATCAGATCTCTTCAGGTTACAGAAACAACTCTGCCTGTCCAGATATCTGTATACCAGATCCACAAATGCAACTGAGACTTGTTTTCCTCAGATATCATAATGAATAATAAAAGCAATGTAGTACAAACTAGTTTGCAGACAGTATTCAGCACTTAGATTTCCTTTAAACTATATCCCCAGTGACAACTCGTGAAACCCATCAAAAGTAAAGAGATTTTCTAGAAGTTGATGAGAATTTAGCAAAAAATTATTTGATGATGTACATGAAGGATTCAAGCCTCATTCACTTCAGCACAGATGCTCTTACTCTGTGAGGCTGTCCTTCATTTTGTCACTGGAGTCAGTTAATCCATACCAAAACCAGGTCTAAAATTACTGTCAGACTAGAACTACTTTAACTCCCATTTCTTGACTACTACTCTGTATTTTTATTTGTCCTTACTAGCCATGTATTTTACCTACTGATCTCTAATTTTTCAGTTTCTCAGCAGCTTTATGAAGTGAAAACAACTATACATGATTTCCAAAGCTGAATCTTTGGTCTTATTTTGTCTACAAATATGTTTATACATTTTTAATCTGATAAAGCAAACATATTCCATTATATTTTTTAATGTAATTTTTCATTGTCTTTGACAAATTGTCAAAAATTTGACAAAATTTTGATTATCTTTTTTCCTTAAGTGTAAGTTTGAATATTCTATTGTACAATTTGGGATATAGTTAACATAATCAACTGTTTTAAAAATCATCTACATAGTTTATATATAAACAGCTTGAGTATACTCAAATACCATAGGGAAGAACACATTGATAAAATTCTGTTATTGACAAGAAAAAAAGTTTAGTTAGAAACTTAAATTTTTTGAACTTTTAGTTTTTCCTGCAAAAAAATGCTTAGAGAAACAAGTGATGTGTTTCCTTGAGATTTTTTCAATAAGAAAATATTGCATAACATACAAAGTTATCTGTGGTAGCTTTAAGGATGGTGGGTGAGGAGGAATTAAATTATGAATTGAAAATTAAATTACAAGACATCTTCCATTAGCACAGAAATATCTGCAGCAATGCTATTTATACAAAATATGTCTTTCCACATAATCTCATCATAAACAAGACAGCTACCTATTGCCTTTTTTATTAAGTTAATTCATTATTGCAGACTCACAGACAACAGGCTTTTAAAATGTGTGAGTAAGACAGTAGAATTACAGATATATACTATCTAAAAAAATTATTTTAGTACAGTTCTGGAGATTTTTTTCTTTAATACTTTCATTAGAGTAACTATCAAAGAATAAAAGTATACTAATGGCATTTGTTCAAGCTACAGCACAGTCAGGAAGAATTAAATGCCTTAAAGACAGACCTTAGATAAATAGCATGAAATTTCATACTGTAACATGAAAACATGTCTATCAAGGAATTAATAATGAAAACCAACTAATTAGCAGTTAGAAAAGACTTGGAGGCACTGGTAGATTAGAATATAGATCAGAAGGTAACTGAATTTGCCTATTCCTGCTTTTTTTTGATGTGGGACAGAGTAAATAAGGTATTTCTGTGTCAATCTGGCAGTCGATGTCCAGTCAAGATATGAGTCTTCATATAAGGCACTTTCAAATTGGCTTTTGGAGTGCTGATTCTCCAAATTAAAAAAAAAAAAAAGAGAAAAAAAGAAAAAATAAGATTAATTCATTACATGGATCTCAAAGAAAGACTGCTCAACAATTTGGAGGAACTGAAAGCTTTTAAGTTTTAATTAGCTGAGTGTCTAAAACTGCACGGACTAAACACAAAAGAGGGAAAAGACTAATTTATGTTACTTAACAGTGGTCTGAAGAAAATAGAAGCTAAGTAAGTACAAATACAGTTATATAGACAGTTTACAGCTTTTAAGACGCAGGGGACAGATGTTCTGAAATATCCTTCATATAGAGGAAATCTAACTTTTTAAGTGATAACTTCGTATATATAAGAAAATATTACTTAATATGTTTACCTATACCCTCAAGAGATATCACTAGAGGACCCAGCAGGTCTGCTCAATCTCATTGTTCATTGAAAAATCAGTCATTGGACTGATTACTCTGAGGCAATTCTGAAGCAGCAAAATGTTACATATACTCAGCAAAATTATTAAATTCCCCTGATGCCTCAGTGCTCATACAGCACATTCTCTCTGTTTTGGTGATGTTTTTCAATAATTAAATTTCTATAATAGGTGCAAGAATGTATAAAACATCTCCATTTCGTTAATTTAGCAGCCAGTGTAGAATTTTAAGCAGCAAGTGTTCCCAGACTTCAGTGGCTTTGAAGATGTTGTGATGGTTGAATTAAGGCATATTAGTTACAGCAATGTGCAATTAGTCATACAGAATTACATTTTATTATTTTAATAAAACTGGAAAAAAAACCTCCTAATATTTCAACAACATGAAAATTACTTTCCATGATCTTGTATGCTGTCTTCCTAAAGGATGTCATCTATCCTCTTCGTTCATACCTGTCCTTAAGAATTTGAGTTCTTTTACAACTTCTTTCTACCCTCTACTCTGGCATCCTATCTTCTGACACCACAAATAAATTTATGTCAACCCCTTTCTGACCAAAATTGCAATTTTTTTTCCAGCCACCATGCTTTTTTTTTAGTCTATTGATCATTCCTGATGTTTCACCTTGTTTGACTTCTGCAACTAACTCTGGAAGCCTTTCCCCATTGAAACTGCTAGTACGACTGGAACAAGCAAAATATGGTGACTAAACATTATGTAAAGAGAGAAATATTACAGTACATTTCTCTTCCTCTGAGCCTCTGGTCAAGGTTTTCTAGTTTCTAAGTGTTACACAATCAGAAAAGGGAGTTTAATGTGGAGTAAATTGACTTTTTTCACCTAATATTTTATTTACTTTATTCAAGAGGAGAGATGCTCCCTTTTGCTGGAAATCCCAGCCACTACTTCATGACACAAGAAAAACAGAAGTCACACAGCTGTCTATTTGAGAATTTTCTTAGTGCAGGCTAATGCGGAAAACTCACCATAGTTATTAATTTGACTTCATCTGTCAAACTTAGGTGGGTTCAGGGGTAGAAGACACTGGCTTATAAACTCAAGGCCTAAAGTAGTTGCTTGAGAGAAAGAGCTTACATAAAAAACATCCTTAAAAAAAGGACTGCAACAATGCTATCCCAATGAAAGTGCATGTTTTTGTGATGTGTGCCTGTGCATGTGTTTGAACTTATGCATGCATCTAGGCTTATCTATAATTAAAACCTGTATTTGTATTTAAAGTATGTCCTCTCATACATTAGCCTTGTATATTGTTTTCAAAATTGTCCATACTTTTCAATGTGTTGAACATTTCTTATTTGATATGAAAGGATAAAGAACATAGTCACAAGAATACTATTTTTTTAACAAATAACAATACTAATTGACTGGAAAAGGTCATTACATTGTATAATCCCCTGTTGCTTTGTTGTTTGAATAATGAGTTTACATAATGAGATTTGAGAAATGCTACAAATTGCTCAAAGTTTACTAAAACAAGCATGAAGTGTTTATTTTAACTCAAATACATAACTATAATATTTCATAATAGTAATTAGAGTTATATTGTAACATCTGCATATGAGGGTCTTGATGCTTCATTTAAGATTAACACATCATTAAAGGAAGCACAGTATAAACTGGAAATACAAAGACAAATATCACCCTGGAGAACTTCTCATTTTAAACGTCAGTCAAATGCAGGCAAAGGTCAGAGGGACATAAATCCATATTTGGGTTGCCAACACGCTGCGAATTTTTAAGATGCATAAGTTCACATTTATGCTTAATCCAATGAATTGGCACTGTTCTTTGACAAACAGTTCACTTGTCCCTGGGTCCTCTCCATGGTCCAAAAGAAGCTATTACCTTCTGCTTTAAGTCCTTTTCAAGCTGTTCCATGTGGAAAAAGTAATACCCAACTATACTGGGTCATTTGTTGGATACACATTTTCATATAATGGATCTGCTGAATGTGCCTCTGATAACATGGATCACAAGAGACATCACTCCATCATCTTGGGCTTGAGAATCACTGCTGTTGATTCATGTGCATTATCACTCCATGACGCGTGGCATATTCCTCCTGGGCCAAGCTGGCATCCTCTTCCTGAGCAGTGACAAGGGTGTCACCAGGGCCCCAAAGGAGGAAGGGTTGTGGCAATTTCCAGCCTCTGTATTGCTAGGAAACATGACTGTCAACATCTGGTACCTGGATGTCCAGAACTCCTTGTCATTTACAGACCCTCTCTCCAGTAATTTTCCCACCTCCTTCTCACTCCAAGTAGTTTATTCTTGCCCTACATAAGTCTAAATGCACTTCAGACATCACTTTTGCTTATGGGTGCTTATGGGTGGTTATGGGTCAACCTCCTCCTCAAAGCTGTCTTAGGTGCCCAGCATACACTAGTTACTCTATGAGTGGTCTGCCAGTATGCTGGCTTCCCAATGTCTTCTCTGTTTCTTGAAGGTGTTAGTTACTACTTTCATCCTCTAATTTCCATCATGTCTCTACAAAAATATCCTATGCATGCATGCAAGATTTTAGCGGTCAGCATGACACTGTGCTGTCCACAGCTGCATGCAACTAATGGTCTTGATCATCTTGCCTCAGTTGTGTCATATTCATACTAGATAATCTTAATGCCTTCTCTAGCCCATGAATCAGTCTCTCAAGGACAAGGCCAAGTGAGATACCACCTGCCAGAATCATCACAACAGATCAGGAAAAACTGCTTCCAGAACTTCTGGGATATGGACAAAGACTTAAAATAGAAGAGCTGCCTCATCACCCCCCCTAGATTTGGAGTGCACCCATTTTTGAGTTATTCCCACTTTGAGCTATTATCATCAGGTTGATTTGCCCCAAAGAATTAAGAGACTTTTTTGCAATCATTGGAAACAGACTTTTAATGGCATAATGTATCAAGAAGTTATAGTGTACTCTCAGGCATGGTGTGAGGACAACAAGGTGCACAAGATAGCTCTAGGACAGATAGAATACTGAATAAATCAAACTTTATGAGATCTCATCCATACAACTGATTACTAGCAGGGACCAGAACAAGTTGTTTCCCAAATGACTTTCAAGTTTCATTTCAGAGAAGGCTAATTGAATGACACCAGAAGAGAAATTGAGAATGCCCTCAAAATTACACAATATTGCTGACCATGCATTTAGTACTTGGACTTGTTGTCTAGAGCCAATTTATTAAGATATATAGACATATTGAAAGCCATCAGATGTTTAAATTCTCTCTAGAGCTCTCTAAGATTACTCAGACTCCAGGTAGATAATGGTACCTACTCTCAAGTTCCTTGATTGTCCATTAGAGTATGCAGAGAAAGAAGTGGAAATCTTGTAGAAGGAAGATTTGTCAGTAAGAATAGCATAAACAAAATTAAGGGGCCCTAACCCAATCTACTTCCCTGTGTCAAGTCTCTATGGCAAGATATTGGCTGCTTGCCAATGCAGTATTCATTAACACTGTCTTTACAGGAAATAATGAGACAAGGCTACCTCCAAAAATGCAAAACAAAACAGAAACAAAAATGAAGGCAAAGCATACTTCGTTTAGCCCTGGCTCTGGCTTTCCTTGCCCTTCATCTTGTTGATTAAATGCTTCTATCCCTTCTTCTTCTGCTGACATTTTGACAACCTCTGGCAAGCAAGTCCACTGCAAGACTCAACAAGTCAGAGGTGACCTCTAGTTATTTATAGGCAGGTTGCCAACTGGTTACCCACTCTCATGGCTGTAAGTTCTGTGGAAACTGAGACCTTCTGAGTATGAATCGGCTGACTACTGACACCTGGATAGCTACTAAGGTAACCCTTCAGTCTGATGGCCTACATTGGCTCAAAGTCCCACTGAAATCCCAAGAGCGATAGGCAGGAGCCAGACTGTACTGTTCCTGGTCAAATTTTAAGATAAGGATGCTATTGGGTATAAAACACATAGCACATGGCACAGTTTGATTCAATGAAGTATCCTTTTGTGATACAGCTTAAAACTTGAATCTGAGACTCTCATATGTGCTTAATAGGGGTTCAAATCTCTTGACCAAGATGTCTTCTGAAATTGGTTGTATTTTCTCATTCCAAACAGTCAACAAATGCACAAAGCAGACCAATCTTTTTCTCTCAAGGTGAAATGCAGAGGTCTAGATAAAAGCCAAAGTCATTAAATGCTGTTTTGATGGTTAATGAACATAGATTAGCAGGTTTTTGGATAGATGTGTGTAAGTTTGTTCTCGATGTTTTCCTGCAATGAACTACTAATGAATATTTTCTTTTGACAAGTTTTTAATACCTTAGTTCAACTGAATGCAAAACAAGTACAGAGAGAATAGGAATTTTTTTTAATTGGTGATTTTCTGCAGCTTCTGTTTTCTTTACCTAGCAGTCCATGAGACTTGAAAAAAATTTTCCTTGATTACAGAATTGTAGAACCAAGGAATTCCTGAGGTGTGAAGGCACATCTAGTCCAGGAATTCTCTAGTCCATCTCCCTACTGTCCAGTTGAATTTTGAAAATCTCCAACAGTAGAGATTTCACAAACTCTCTGGGCAACCTGTCCCAGTGTTCAACCACATTCACAGTAAAAAAGAGCCATTTTAATGATTAAAAAAATGTTCTGTAACTTAGCTTGTGTCCATTACACCCTGCCCTTTTCCTAGGCACCAATGAGAAGAATCCGGCTCTGTCTTCTTCACTCCCCTCAGTCAGGTATTTATACACATCAATAAGATCACCCTGAATGTTCTCTTCTCCAGGCTGAACATATCAACTCTCTCAGCTTCTCCTTGTATGAGAGATGTTTCAGTTCCTTTATCACCTTTGCGGTCCTTAGCAGGACTCACACGAGCATGCCCATGTCCTTCTTGTACTGCTGAGCCCAGCACTACACTCAGCACCAGACGTGGTCGCATCGCAACTGAACAGAGAAGAAGGATCACCTCCCTTGAACTGCTGGAAGTGTTGTTGGCCACCATTTCTGCAAGAGCATGTTGCCTCCTTGTGGTCAACTCATTGTCCACAATGAAAAGTCCTTTTTTGCAGAGCTGCTCTCCATCTCGTGGATGGGGTTATTTCTCCTCAGGTGCAAGGCTTTGTATTTCCCTTTATTGAACTTCTTGAGATTCCTGATGGCACATTTCTTTAGTCTGTTGAGGTTCCCTCTGTATAGCAGCACAACCATCTGATGTATCAACCACTCTCCTCAGTTTGTATCATTTGCAAACTTGCTGAGGGTGTGATGCCCAATCATCTGTGTCATTAATGAAAATATTAAACGGTACTGGCCCCAGTACCAACCGCTGGGGTACACCACTAAAGAGTGACCTCTAGCTGGAGTAAATACTAATAACCATAAGCTTTTTAGGCTGGAATTTCATCTGTTTTTCAAGACACCTCACTATCCCCTCAGCTGAGGAGGAATATTGTGGTCTGTGAAGATGTTGTGGGAGACAGTGTTGAAAGCCTTACTTACTGTCTTACTTACTGTTGAAAGCAGAATTCACAAATTGTTTCAAGATTACAAAATTTTCTTTATTGAATTTCCAATTCACTGAAAAAAAATTCATCTGCTTTGGTAATTATACCCCAGACTTGCCAGTCTCCGCTGTACAAGGCAATGCTGCTGAAAGGACAGAAGAAGACAATGCTGGACAAAGGACTGACTTTGTTGACAGCCTTAGTGGCTAGCTAATGAACATTTTGTTTTTCTTTAAAGAAGTTATGTCTACTCTTACACTGCAGTCAGGAACACAAGATGCGTTTCAAATTTACACAGTTCAAAAAAAACTCAGAAAGAGAAGACAGACCTCATTTATTTATAAGCCATCAGTACACCAGTCTTGAAAACTGTGGAGGCCTGGAACATTTAATAAGGTATAGACACACATATTCTGAAAGCAAATTAATAAAAGGAGCAGAGGAAAACATGAATAAAAGGAAAGCTATGCAACATAAAAGGTTGGAGGTAAGTTCTGTATGCAGAAGCACTCCACAATTTTAATAGTTGCTACAGTTAATGGCACTAGAAAATATTGGAAATTACGATTTAAAAGCTGATATATTATGTACCATGTATTTTGTGGCATTCTTCATCCTACATATGGCGCTTCTTCCAAGTAGTTACCTTTGTTATTTTTTTCATTCCTACAAGAATACAGCATAACAATTCCCTAAATGATTTCTCAGCAAGTCCAGATGATGCTTAAGAAGTAGAGTAGGAGAATTGACAGAGGTTGGAGTGAAAGTTTCAGAAGGTAATACTGAATAGGCTGAGAGTATGGTGGATGTCTCCTAACAATTCTCCCTGTTGTTGTCTGAGATTTGAGAAAAACACTAACCACTGGAGACAGATCCACTGATGGATTGCTGATGAATAGGTAACCACAGCTTCAGCTGTGCATGGTATGTTAGCAAACCATACATTTATAATAGAAGGTGCAATTTTATATTTCTTTTACTGCCTGTGTAAGCTTTTGTCCTTTTCAGATATAGACATTCTATGAGAGAGCTGTTCTCCTCTGGCTTACACCTAGAAGTCATTTCTACCCACCTATGCAAAGCTGGTATGTGCTGAATCTAATCTGAGACATAGAAATTTTCGTTACACTCAGATGTAACGATGTAAATGATGGCATGTAATTGCAAAGCAGTGTCAAATGGTCCCTATGCTATTCAGGTGGAAAAAGTAATTTAGGTGCAAAAATATGTGTATTCTATGAGTGTTATAGGTATGTATTTGCTTAGAATATATTTTAGGTTACTTAAGCTTTTTAATGTTTCTTTACTTCAAGGAAGTATCTGGACATCTCTCCTTCCAATAGCTCTCTGCATGTCATCATGCTTTCTCCTCAGTTACCCTTCTGCTTGTGAAGTTCTTCAGGACCTTCCACATTTATCTTAACTCTCTGGAGGAGAAGTGCAAGACTGCCTCCTTTTTCTGGAAGCTTTACTGTAGCATTAGGCTGGGCAACCATGTCTCAGTCTCCTAGCCCTAGTCAAGTACTTCAGGACATAAAACTAAGTGTCTTGGAATCCCATCTAAAGGGGGAGATCATATTTTCTCCACACTTTCCACATTCATATTAGAGAGCTGACATTGTCCCCAATCAAATACACAAATCATTAGTCAACAAACATAGTCATTTGGTCATTTGGTTGACAATCGGCTTAACATGAGCCGGCACTGTGCCCACATGGCCAGGAAAGCCAATGGCAGCTTGGCCTGTATTAAAAGCAGTGTGACCAGCAGGTCCAGGGAGGAGATTATTCCCTTGTACTCGGCACTGGTGAGGCCACCCCTCGAGTACTGTGTCCAGTTCTGGGCCCCTCACTATAAGAAGGATGTTGAGATTCTGGAGCGTGTTCAGAGAAGAGCCACAAGGATGGTGAGGGGTCTGGAGAACAAGCCTTATGAGGAGCGACTGAGGGAACTGGGGTTGTTTAGCCTGGAGAAGAGAAGGCTGAGGGGAGACCTCATCACCACCTACAACTACCTAAAGGGAGGTTGTAGAGAGGTGGGTGCTGGTCTCTTCTCCCAGGCGATGGACGATAGAACAAGGGGAAACGGCACCAAGCTGTGCCAAGGGAGGTTCAGGTTAGAGATAAGGAGGAAGTTCTTTACTGAGAGGGTCGTCAGAAGCTGTACCAGGCTGTCCAGGGAGGTGGTGGAGTCACCATCCCTGGATGTATTTAAAGAGCGGGTAGACAAGGTACTTAGGGATATGGTTTAGTGGGTAGACAGGAGTGGTTGGACATGATGATCTCGGAGGCCTTTTCCAACCGAGCGATTCTGTGATTCTGTGTGATTCTGTGATAGGTCATAATTGACAAACAAACCTGGACTGCTGGTTTGTAGATTTTGAGGGGATTTTTGTAACCTGTTAATAACGACAGCCTTCCGCTGACAGAGATGTTTTGGAAAGAATATTGTTTTGCTCCGAAGTGTCTGTAAGTAGCACTATTTCATTACACAGAACTTGGTCTGTTTTTTCTGAACTTCAGTATTTTTAAGGCACCTGGATTTTCTTTAATATTTAAAATGAAAGAGAGAAAATAAATACAGTTTCTTACTGTGGCACCCATCACAGACAGCTTATCACATGCACCATTTGTTTACTGGTCAGAGGACACTCAGGCATGCCTATTACAACTACTAAATTCCCTTTTCCAAGTACAAATCACTGTTTATTCATTGTGAGACATACTTAAACAGTCTGAATTTGCAGCATGCTGAGTTGTGTGAATAGTGTGCTGATTTCTTTTAGGAAAAAGAAAATAGCTGTTAAAGCAGCTGCAGGTCAGTCAGCAGCGATCATCCTGCAGGGACACATGCTGCACCAGTAGCACAGTGAATACCTGTAAAACCACCTGAGTCCTTTTAAACTTTAGTTCCTGTTCATGCAGAGAGGATAGCCTTTTTTCTCTTATTTCTTCCATAATAATTTAGGAACATTGAGAGCCTGTAGAGGATGTCAGATTTCAATCAAATAAAGTTGAACTAAAGCACACAGAGCTTGCATTTTCATTATGAATTTTAAGGCTCTCCCAAAGCCCAACAAGCTTAGTATTTGATGGAAAAACAACTCTAATGACTATTATTAATAAGTTTTATTATGATAATGGCACCCAAGAGCCCCAGTCAGGATTGAAGCGTCTTTTTCACCTCTCTGTATCCCACTGAGGAGACATGAAATAGCTCAGAAATTATGTCTGACAAAAAGGACTTGCTGTCTATGCAATGCCTGTGTCTTCTCCATCCTGCTTCCTTCCCACCTTGATATTCAGTATGCTGCACAGTACACTATGACTTCCTCTTGTGATTTCTCACATGACTATTATTCCTTTATGAGTTTATTTTCTTCACCAGTTGATTTTACTTCTTAGTTCATTTTTGCATCTCTATTTCAGGGACCTACATCCATCTTATGCTGATGTGCACCACTGGTTTCCCAGTCTCCCTTAGTCCCTTTCTTTCCTCATCCTACTCTTTGGTACTCTTGCATCTTTCATGTTTCTTTCTTTGTACTTTATATAACCTGTGCATTGGGCCAGCTTGCCAAGGCAATGTACAGACCAGCCAGAAACTGGAGTTGCCTACATGGCCCTTCTCATACTGTGCCTGCATAAAAAGAGGGACTAAGAAGTGATGGTGCCAAGAAACCAAGAAAACAAATGATCCAGTTGGATCCTGATTCCAGTTCATTGCCTCATGGTCACTTCATTTCTCTCATCTACACCATCCTTTTATCCCCTATGGTTAATTTATAACACACTGCTTATCTTTTCAGCCAGGATCAGAGTGACTGAAAGCAAGGAAATTCTTATTCTATAAAATTTGTATCGTACTCATAATTAGAATAGCTAATATTTCTCTGATTGATATGCTTTATAGTCAAATGGAGGAGTACTATGCTTCTGTAGACAACTATGACACAGGAACAGAAGTGGCAGATGCACCATCTCCAACGTCTAGAAAAGTACCACTCCTCCCTGCCATCAACTACCCCACTGCCCCTGGAAGTCCTGCCCCTTTTGGTCCTGCCCCTTCCTTCTGATGAATGGAACTAAATCCAGTTGGCGA
>NW_010160312.1:8427-8840 GCF_000695765.1 Mesitornis unicolor | reverse complement strand
GAAAAGCTATGTATTGGTTGGAGTGGAAATTCTTCTACAAGCCGAGGCATTTGCCCAGGCGACAGGTGAGAGTACAGTGAAGGGCTTGAAACTATGGTTCAGTTTCCTCCCTAAACCTAAGACTCTTAAATCTGACAACAGCAGCCACTTTACTGCCAGGGTGGTCCAGGAATGGGCAAAAGGGGAAGGAATATGGTGGGTATTCCATGCTCTCTATTACCCTCAAGCAAATGGAATAGTTGAGAGGGCCAATGGGCTCTTAAAGCGGTACCTCCAACCCCATGAAGCAGGGTGGTCCACTCGCCTCTCAAATGCAATAACCCGTGTGAATGATAGATGGGGAGCCAACGGGTGTCCCAAACTTAATGCCTTTTGTTCTAGCCCTCCTGCATTGGGTCATAGACAAAAGATGA
>NW_010160312.1:3053-8230 GCF_000695765.1 Mesitornis unicolor | reverse complement strand
GACCCAAAAGGATCGGCTATATCCCTTCTTGTCTCCTATACAGGTTATCATCAGGACGCCTATTGCTCAGGAAGACTGAAGACAACCACTGACAATCTATGTTCCCTATATTGCTGTAGTTTTAATACATTGTTTGTGTAAATATTTTTGATATATTACTTAAAAAAAAGAGAGAGAGAGAGAGAGGAGCGCTGACAACAGATGTATTATCATGTAAAATGTGCTCCCTAACCTCTCATGCCTTAATGTTAGGATGTTTACTGTTTTGCAATATTTTTACAACACATGAAGACCAAGAGGCCCCCAATTTGGCTTGGGAGCTACTCTGAGGTTACCACAGAACATGGGGACACATAGATCACATAGACCAAGAGATATGTGTGGCCCTTCCCGGATCAGCTCAAGAAGGCCTGAGATTCTTCATGGTAAACTTGGACTGGTCCAATCTATTCAGACATAACAGTGCTACCTGTGGAGCCTTCACAGGTGATTGGTGGGAGGTGACAATGGGTGACAAAATTCAAACAATATGTTGGCAAGGGAA
Organism: Mesitornis unicolor; assembly: GCF_000695765.1. Lineage (NCBI taxonomy): Eukaryota > Metazoa > Chordata > Aves > Mesitornithiformes > Mesitornithidae > Mesitornis > Mesitornis unicolor. The sequence goes on along the minus strand of NW_010160312.1, from coordinate 7,686 downwards.
TGTGGCACTGGGACCTCCAGCCTTCGAGACTAGGAAGGTTCCTCTAAAGTCAAATCTGGATAAAACATGGTTTGAGAGAATTGGACATATACTCGAACATCAGTAAATGTTACTTTTGAGACATCTGTGAATGTGAGTGGGAAGATTACCAGAATTAGTGGTCCCATAAAACTGGATTCCCAGGAAAAGAACCATACCTGTGAAGCTTTTTCCTTGGGACCCAACATTTGACCCATTTTTTGTGGCAGACTATTATGAAGCCAACTACACTGTGCTGTGGAACCCTCCCTGGTGCATTTCCCTTCCAACAGAATCCAGCTGGGAGAGACCTGAACAAATTATCATTTACCTGGTCACAGCAGGCTAGAAAACACCATCGCATTTTCACTGTACCCCCTCGCCATGGACCAGATAGTCCTTTTTTCAACTGCTCCAAAGTGAATGTGAAGATGGGCCAGGAGAACCTCCTGAAACCTGGTTTGTTGACAGCCTAAGGATTTTAATTAGAGATATGTGCATCTGCTGGGGGTACCATACAGCAGGATGGCAAAACAATGATACCACTTGCAACTTGACAGATATGGCTTACGATAACTGATGTGGGATTCCACACACACATTTTCCCCTTATAGGCATTCCCCTACACACACGACTGGCAAACACCCTTTTCAATTGGACAGATCAATATGAATGCGATTCCAGTAAGTATCCCGCTCCCTTTGGGATAGCTTGGGGATGCTCTGATGGAAAATTTTACATGTATCTAACATTGGCACAGCATGCCAGACTAAAGTGTGCAGTGGGTATCCCTTCCCTATGCCTCAGTTTTTTATTTCACCCTTCCATGTAAGCGGACCCAGTGAGACCCATCAACCAGACATCCAGAGTGGGCAATCTCTGGAATTCGAACTCCAGACTACTGTACCACTGGACAACTAGTGGGCATGTTTTTTGAAACAGTTTTTACCCCTTATAGAGTTTTAAAGCGGCACCAATTTGTTTTAGAAAATGCCACATGGCAGGTGCACATTTTGAATAATTGGACAAGGTTTGCGTTCGGTGAATTGAAGACACCTGTGAATGTGAGTGGGAAGATTACCAAAATTAGTGGTCCCATAAAACTGAACTCCCAGGAAGGGAACCATACCTGTGAAACCTTTCCTTGGAACCCCATATTTGACCCATTTTACATGCCAGACTGAAGCCAAGATGAAGGAAGTTGTGAACCAGAGTGCTGAACTGTTCCAATCTATGCAACCTAAGGACTGGTTCAACGGCTGGGCTCCAAACTCATGGTTACACTCCATCCTGCAGGGTGGGGGTCATGGCTTACAAAACTAGGATTAATGTTAGTTTCTAGATTTATGTTTTTGACGGGTGGCCTAGCGATTGTCCACTGCATGATTAGCCGTGCTCTGTCTTCTTTCTCTTCCCTCCTGCTGTACGCTATATGCAACTCACCACTGAAGAAGATGAATGCGTGCAGATCACTGCACAGAGAACAGAATACACCTGTTTGGGCCACGGGGTGGTGTATGGGCCTGGCATGGCATGGGTTAAGTGCCTCAAAGCAAGTGATTCTCAGGAGTGACCCCCCAGTGGCAGGAGGGTTGTGCATGTCTGGCTTGCCCAGGTGAGGGGCATGCCCTATCATCTGGTACAGACAAGGGGGGGAACAACAGAGAGTTTAAATACCCCCACTAATGCCTGAGACTGCATGTTTACCCACCATCTTCCAAACTTGGCTGAACAAAGAAACACGTGCTGATACACCAGAGGCCTTGGAGGTGGTGACTATCTTTCACCTTTTCTACTTCTCTTGTAACTGTTTCTCTCTTCTTTTCTCTCTTTTTCTCATTTTTTCTTGTCCTCTTTTCCTTTTTCCTTTTTCTTCTTGCAACATGTGCGGCTTCAGTGGGCTGTAGCTGGTGGTTTTGGGTTTGGGTTTTGGTCTTAATTTAAGGCAGCATCAGGCTCTAAGTTTTCTCGGTTCTGCTAATCAAATTGTTACAGTGTTGTTAAGTTGCGCAGTGTACAGGTAACTTTGGGACATTTCAGTTTCTTGTCAGTGCTCCATCACATACAGGTTGTTTAAAAGTTTGAATCCAGTGTTTTCAGGGCATGTATCTTGTTTAGTAAAACTATTGCTTACACCCTCCTCCTGAGTGATTTGTGTCGCTCTGTCACCGTGCTGGGATAAAAGAGCTCACTTTTAAAGTGGGCCGTGACAACTTCCAGGTGACAAGTATTTCTAACATCTCCCATGTGACCTCTGTCATTGCTCCCTATTCCTCTCTACCCTTGTGTATACAGGACATGTATTATGTACAAGGCAGGGCATATTTTATGAAAAGAGGTGTAAATTAGCCTGTACTTTCTAGAGACCAATCCCCTGCACCAAGATGCATCATCAGAGCAAAATGCTGTAGCTGACAAGCAATTACACAAAGTCTATCGTACATTAACATATCCCACACAATGTGAACCCTGGCACAAAACAGTGATAAACTGATCCTCGTACCGTCTAACTTCCTCTAAAGTGAAATGAGGAATGTTAGCCAAAACTGTGCTTAGTTATCATGTTAGTTACCACTGCCTTTCTGTGCAGAATTGCAGCTGTATCACTGACAGTTTTTTTCTAGAAGATACAGGCTGAGATCATTATTTTCTGATTAGATTTTCAGTAACTGGGGAGAGCTTTTGTAACATTTGCCCCATTTTATGTATTTGTATTAAACTAGCCATGTGGTCTCCCTAATAAATTAAGCCTCTCAGTGCCCTCATTAGATGAAAAACCTTTATTCTGACTTACTGAGGCATACAGAGATTGACTTGTATTTTGACTATGCACAGCAGAGGTAAGGACAGAACCTACACTTCCTGAATTTCAGTTAAATAGGCCAAAGTTTTGCAAATAGAAATCTATGTGTACTGCATCTGGCCAGGATGGAGTTAATTTTCTTCATAGTAGCTTGTATGGGACTATGTTTTGGATTTGTGCTGAAAATATTGTTGATAACACACTGATGTTTGAGTTATTGCTGATAAGGGCTTACAGAGTCAAGGCCTTTTCTGCTCCTCAGACTACCCTGCCAGTGAGTAAACTGGTGGTGAGCAAGAAGTTGGGAGGGGACAGAGCTGCGACAGCTGACTCCAACTGACCAAAGGGATATTCCATGCCATATGATGTCATGCTCAGCATATATAGATGGGGGAAGAAGAAAGAAGTGGGGATGTTCAGAGTTATGGTGTTTGTCTTCCCAAGTAACTATTACATGTGATGGAGCTCTGCTTTCCTAGGGATGGCTAAACATCTGCCTGCCAATGGGAAGTAGTGAATGAATTCCTTGTTTTGTTTTACTTGCGTGTGTGGCTTTTGCTTTACCTATTAAACTGCCTTTTTCTCAACCGATGACTTATTTTACTTTTCCCCTTTCGATTCCCTCCTTCACTCCACTGGAGGGGGTGTGAACAAGCAGCTGTGTGGTGCTTAGATGCCTACCAAGGTTAAACTACAACACTATGGTCTAGGAAAAACAGGCTCACCTTGTGATTTGTGCATGTGACCATATACCTATGCACAAGATTGCAGCAAATTGTTGCAAATCTGGCATCCTTTATTGCATATGCAGTTGGTATCACAGAAATCTGTCAGTCATTATAACATGTATAGAAAAGAGTGCGTTGCATTCATCTTACTGACGTACACATATGGAAGCTAAAAAGATTGAAAATAGGGGACTTATTTTGTAATATTTTTATGTTAGTGGTATGCACCTGTATTGAGCATAATTGGCAAGGCTTTGGTAGCTCAGGGAGAGGGAGGCTGCAGGGGTGACCTCTGTGCCAGGAGGTCATGAACTGGCCAGTGCTGGTCACAGCTGGTTGCAGCTGACTCTGCAACAGACTCACTGTGTGCCAAAGCTGAAACAATCATAGGAGTTTGTGGTGCCTCTGTGAAAACATATTTAAGAAAGGGCGGTAAACACTGAGATAAAAGAGAAACAAGGCCAGAGCAGGAGGAAAGAGGAGACACAAGAAAAGGAAAAGGCCACACTGAAGCAGAAGGAAAGAGAGAAGTAGCAGCCTGAGCTGGGGCTGGAACCAAGGTGGCCACCCAAGCGCAGACTGAGGGGTACGTCTCTAAAGGAAATGCTCTCAGTGGAAGAACCACAATGCACTGACCTATCTCCTGCACTGCCTGTTGCCTCACTGAAGGGACTGAATGCAATGTACAGCAAGGGGACTGGAGAACAAAAAAGCAGGGAGGAAAGGTGTCCAGAGGGAAGCAGGGATGTTTTCCTAAGGGTTGGTTGGTTTGTTTTTTTTTTTCAAAATTTATTTTTACAAATCATTTAAACTGATTGAAATTACCCGAATTACTCAACTGGTTTTGCCTGTGGCAGCGCCTCCTCTTCCTTTGCTCTTCTATATATTGTTTTAGAAGATTAAAAATTTACTTAACTCTGGCTACATAGGTATCCCAAGTGAACAGTCAAGAATGAATACTACAGTTCCCTGTTTATATTAGAAAGAAAACCCTTTATCATTAATTAGCGTTCCACTGTTCTTGTAATTGACAGACTTGCTTCGTTCCTGTCGCCGCACTTCCTGCTCTAACCGCGGTGCCTCC
>NW_010160312.1:272-2948 GCF_000695765.1 Mesitornis unicolor | reverse complement strand
GTCGCGGTGGGGTGCCAGCAGCGGAAAGCGCCACCAGAGCCATGGCAGGGTGATTGACCGCGTCCCCCTGACATCGTCGCTCCGCGTGAGGGGAATGGCGGGGCACTGAGGCAGGTCTTCCCCTGGTCCGTTCTCCTGGACGTCCCCGACCCCTCCGCTCACAGTAGGTTTGGTGGGCGGGGAGAGCGGCGCCGCAGCCCGCTGCAGCCAAGGGCAGACAGCGGCGGGTGAGGCAGGTGGCTAGCGAGGGCCGGCCGTGCCACTTGTGGATGAAGAACTGTAAGTTTTGGTTAGCTCTTACTTCTTTGAACTTGTTTCAGTTGATTAAACCAGCCCATTGCTGAGGGTGGAAGGGAAATCGAGGGGTATGCTCTATGCTTAGATCTCCCTTGAGAGAAAAGGTTGCAATAGTTGGTAATGAATAATATGTTGAAATTAGAGCAGGCAGCAAATTACTACACCATTTGGATATGCTGAGAGGACTTTGTTCTACACATCAGCCATTCTTTCCAGATCATAATTATGCATGTAACCACTGTATTCAATGTTGTCCATGGTGTAAATCTGGAATAAGATTTGAGGCTGCTTTGGAAAAAGGCCATGAGCAATCCCATGACAGCCGTTATGTTTCCCTCTTCAGTTTCTCTTCTCATGTGCCGTTATGTGTCACTCGGGTTTATTCAGACAATTAGAGCTATCGCCCTCTGGTTTTCCCCTCCTTTTTGTCTCTGGTTATGGCCCTGCCTTTCCTAAGGGCTTTCCCAGTGCTCTGTCCCTGCTGTTAGCCATCTTTTCAAGGGGCCTGGAGAGAGGTGTAGACTGATGAATAAGATGTGCCTTTGCTTTTCAGCTGCTGATCGAACTTTACATGGTCCTGAGCTACTCCAGTTTAAGCTGGGTTTGTACCATGTAGTGGTTGGATAATTGATTAGGTGGTCAGTACTCAGAAGATCATTTTTCCTTTTCCCCTGACTGTGCATTGCCTTGTCTGAGTGGCCTGTAGCCTGGCTGCTGGGGTGAAGGTGATCTCATGGCTGCATCAGCTTGGCCATGTGCGCTCAGCACATCTGCCACCTTGTGCTGTTGCAGCAGGTTGTGTTGTGTGGTTGGTGAGGCTTGACTTGCTGCCCATGGGCCTGGGATGCAGCTGCACGAGTATAACCAACAGCATGACAAGTATGTGCAGACAGTCGATCTGAACAGCCTAGTCAGGCTATATGCAGTCTGCTTAATTAACTTGTAAGTCTAGGATATGCCACTGAAATAACAATAACTGATCTTAATGAACAAGAAAATTTGTTTGGGAAGTCTTTCTTATTTTTATCTGACGTAGCTTCATCTAGTAATCCATTATATGGTTTTTGCAAAAGTAGATACACTGGCTCATTCAATAAGAAATTTAGATATCAATTTTGCAAGTCTCTGGTAGTTTTTCTAGATTACTGTGGTTGAGTGGAGGCAGAAGTATTACCCAGAAAGCCCCCCCCAGGTTATTATTGAGTATTGCATCTGTTCTGCTTGTTCCTACTTAGCAAATCTCATGCAAATACACAGAGTTGGACCCTGTGAGCAGAGAAACTTGGCTTTCCTTTGGAGAGTTTAAAATTCACAGTGTCTTGCTTTGTCTTTGCCTTTAATATTTTAATTTTGAGTCAGTGCATTTGTTAATTTTTATCTGCAATGGGACACAGCTGAAGTAGAAGAGTTGATATCCAGCAGAGTACAGTAAATGAGAAATTGCTCAGACTGTGTAGTTAATTTTAGATATAGCTCACAAGGATAGTAATATAATATGGGAAATAAAGCTATGGTATATGTTAGTTTACTTAAATATCTCAGAGTCTAAAATATTTCCCTCTTGATGAAGTACTGCTAGACTGGCAAAGCAGAAGACTGAAATCTACTGTGCAGAAGTCAGGAATGTAATGTTCTACCAAATGTAAGTTGGCAGGGCTCATCAATAAGGCTTTAAACTAGGTTTGAAGGGGGGAGGGGGTAATACCAGGCTCACTAGAGATGAACCGAGGAGTAGCAAGAGGCAAGAGAATCTTTAGCAGCAGACTGGCCAAATTGGTGAGGTGGGCTTTAAACTGAAGGACTCGGGGGGGGGATCCAAAATGGCATTGCTCATGCCACCATCACCATTACATCCAATAGGGGAATAAATCAGGCCAACCAGAGTAGTGTAAAATGTTCCTCGGCTGTCTCCCTAAATGACAATCGAATGTCCAGCCACCTAAAGTGTATGTATACTAACGCATGCAGTTTTGGAAACAAACAGGAGGAATTGGAGCTCCGAGCCCAGTCAGAAAGTTATGATATCATAGGAATAACCAAAACATGGTGGGACAACTCCAGTGACTGGGGATCGTGATTGATAGCTATAGGCTATTTCGTAAAGACAGGCAGGGTAGAAGAGGAGGAGGAGTCGCACTCTATGTTAAAGAGAGCCTTGAATGTATAGAAGTCTGTGGGAACATAAAGAATGAGGAAGTATGGCAATGCAGCAAGAGAGTGACCCGGAAGTAAACCACCCAGAAGCGGAAGTAAACCAAACCGGAAAAAGGATGTGGGCAGTGACATGTGTGTAAGATAGTAACCAGTCATGTATTAGCTTAGACAATATGGACACATATGTAACCAATAGAAAAGTTTATGTAGGGTGACTAAGGGATT
>NW_010160312.1:0-259 GCF_000695765.1 Mesitornis unicolor | reverse complement strand
GCTTCTGATAGAATAAAGGTCTTCACTTTATAACTCTCATAGAGTTGTCTGGAGTCCGTTATGTGTCTCTCCCCCTCAGAAGTCAACTATGGTAACTGTGGAAGCCCCACTGAATGCGTCTGGGTCAAAATCAGAGGGATCATCTCCAAGGGAGACCTTACACTAGTCATCTGTTACCGACCTCCAAACCAAGACAATGAGACCAATGAAGCAATACTTGGGTCAATCAAGCAGGCTTTGGGTCAACAAAACCTGGTTC
>NW_010160311.1:0-3502 GCF_000695765.1 Mesitornis unicolor | reverse complement strand
TAATTTAATTTTCAATTTCATTTTTTAATCTCATTTTGATTTTTAAAAGAAATTCAGTTTAATTTTTTATTTCAATCCATGAATTTAATTTTTAAGTTCATTTTTGTTAAATTCATTTTGATTTTTAAATGAAATTCAGTTTAAATTTTTATTTCCATCCATGAATTGAATTTTTAATTTCACCTTGTTAATTTCATTTTGATTTCTAAATGAAATTAAGTTTCAGCTTTTATTTCCTTTTGCTAATTTAATTTGTAAATTTCATTTTGTTAATTATTTAATTGTCCTCATATTTTTAAATTAAATTAAATTCCAATTTTTCATTTCATTTTGTTAAATTATTTTTTCATTTTATTCTTAAATTAAATCAGGTTTCAGTTTAATTTCATTCCATTCCATTCCCTTTCATTTCTTGTCACCTCATACTTTGATAGTGGCTAAAATTCCTCTCCATCATCTTCAAGTCCAAAGTTCAGACATTTCCAAACACTCTTTTATGTGCAGTTCCCAACTACCTGGGAGACACAATTTTCTAAACTTTCTAATATTTCCCTTAAATGATCCCAGCATTGGGTGTTGTGTCTGCTTGGTGTTTCTTTGTCTTACGTTTTTTTTTATTTCAAGTATATTTTTAAAGTACTCAAGATTTAATTGCAAACTGAGGTCATTTCTCCCAACCTGAGTAAATGATTTACTCCATAAATCAGCCTCCCACATCTACAGCCACCACTGGAAGAACCCTATCAAATTGTGACTCTGATTCCAAGAGAACACAACCTGATTTACACCTAATGTTTCACCGTAATCTGCACACACACACACAAAAAGACGTTAAACTCCAAAAAAAGTCCTAATGTTGTTAGGTTTTTTTTTATAATAACAGTTTAACTCCACCTTTTGCAAACAATGAGATTTATGGCGGAAAAGAGTGGCCCTTGAAATTCCCGTTTTCCTCCATTTCAGCTGGGATTCGCAGCTGCCGACGTTCACCTTCAGCGACATGTTCATCCAGATTTCCACCCGCCTGCCGTCCCAATATTTGTACGGCTTTGGCGAGACCGAGCACAGGACATTTCGCCATGAGATGAACTGGAACACCTGGGGGATGTTCACCAGGGACCAACCTCCTGGGGTAAGTGGGACAAAAAGTTCAAGAATTCCTCATTTTGCTTTCTTTTTCTGGAATTTCTGCATTTTTTTGATGATGATGATTGTTATTATTTCTAAAAGGAGGTTGTAGCAAGGCGGCTGTTGGTCTTGTCTTCTTGTAGCCAGCGATAAGAGGAGAGGAAATGGCCTCAAGTTGCGTCAGGGGAAGTTCAGATTGGATATAAGGAAAAACGTCTTTACAAAAAGAGTGGTCAGGCACTGGATGGGGCTGCCCAGGGCCGAGGTGGAGTCCCCATCCCTGGATGGGTTCAAGAAGTGGTGGATGTGGCACTTGGGGACATGGTTTAGTGGTCACGGTGGGGTTGGCTTCACAGTTGGACTTGATTTTCTAAGTCTCGTCCAACCTTAACGAGTTTGTGATTCACCGGTGTTGATTGGCTGTGGAAATAGCCAATCCTGAGCCTGGGTTGGGCCCTCCCAGTTCCCTCAGCCACTCCCCATCAGTCATGGACTCCAGACCCCTCCCCAGCTCCGTTGCCCTTCTCTGGCCACGCTCCAGCCCCTCAATGTCATTCTGGGAGTGGGGAGCCCAAAACTGACCCCAGCATTTGAGGACGATGGGGACAGGATTTTTTTTAGTAGGGCCTGTTGCGATGGGGCAAGGGTAATGGTTGTAAACTGGAAAAGGGGAGACAGACTGGATATTAGGAGGAAATTCTTTACTGTGAGGGTGGTGACGCTGGCCCAGGTTGCCCGGGGAAGCTGTGGGTGCCCCCTTCCTGGCAGTGCCCAAGGCCAGGTTGGACGGGGATTTGGCCAACCTGGTGTGGTGGGAGGTGTCCCTGCCCATGGAGGGCTTGGATTGGATGAGCTTTAAGGTCCCTTCCAACCTCAATCATTCCATAATTCTGTATTTTTGTCACCATATTACCAAAAAATATTGTTTTGTATCACAGATTTTATGTAAGAAATTTCAAATTGGCAAATCATCATTCTGTGGTTAGATGAGTCTGAGATGGGGGTTGGACTTGGTGACCTCTAAAGGTCCCTTCCAACCCAACCCATTCTCGGAGTCTAACCAAAATACAGGAGGAAGTCACAATGGCTACCTGGAAATATCTGGGGGAAAAAAATTAAACCTACGCATTTTTAAATCTGCGCATTTTTAAATTCTCAAATTTTTAAATCCACAAATTTTAAAATTTACACGTTTTTAAATTTACGCATTTTTTAAATCCACACACGCTTAAATCCACAAATTTTAAAATCTACACACTTTTAAATCTACACACTTTAAAATCTACACATTTTAAAATCGACACACTTTTAAATCTACACACTTTAAAATCTACACATTTTAAATCTACACATTTTTAAGCCTACACATTTTTAAATCTACACACTCTTAAATCCACAAATTTTAAAATCTACACACTTTAAAATCTACACATTTTAAAATCTACACACTTTTAAATCTACACACTTTAAAATCTACACATTTTTAAATCCACACACGCTTAAATCCACAAATTTTAAGATCTACACATTTTAAAATCTACACATCTTAAAATCTACACACTTTAAAATCTACACACTTTTAAATCCACAAATTTTAAAATCTACACACTTTTAAATCCACACACGCTTAAATCCACAAATTTTAAAATCTACACACTTTAAAATCTACACTCTTTTAAATCTACACTCCTTTAAACCTACAAATGTTTTCTTCAGATTGGCCTCAAAAATTTCAGTCAAAATGAATTCCTCCTGGTCAACGCTTCCCATTGGACGCCCAACCGGCAATGTGCTTCACTGAGTGCTCAACAGTCGTGTAGCTGATTTTTTTTATTAACATTTTTTATTTCTTGGTATTTATATTGATAATTTCTTGGTAGATAAAGAACTGAATATTTCCAATGTCTTTCTAAGAAAAAAGACGTTGTTTCTTTTTTTCAGTACAAGTTGAATTCCTATGGTTTCCAGCCGTTCTACATGGCACTTGAGGAAGATGGCAATGCCCATGGAGTTCTCTTGCTTAACAGCAACGCAATGGGTAAAAAATAGACAAAAATCACTTGTTTTTACTTCAATGTTCGGTTTTTGCCTTACCCAGGCATTTGTCACCTTCTCACACTGCCTTTGTTTTCCAGACGTGACCGTCCAGCCCACGCCTGCTCTGACGTATCGCACCATCGGGGGGATTCTGGATTTTTACATGGTTTTAGGCCCAACACCAGAGCTTGTTGTGCAGGAGTACACTGCGGTACGGCTCGCCTATTGCAAACACGAAGGGGTGTTTTGTTGTCTGGTGTGGATTTGGTTTTATTTATTTTATTACTTTTTGTTTTTTATTTTTTATTTTTTGTTTTTTGTTTTTTGTTTTTTTTTA
>NW_010160310.1:0-3892 GCF_000695765.1 Mesitornis unicolor | reverse complement strand
TAGTTTAAAACCATTACCCCTCATCCTTTCGTTACATGCCTTTGTGAACAGCTCTTCCCCAGCTTTCTTACAGGCACTTTTCAGGTATTGTAAGGTCCTCCCGGAGCCTTCTCTTCTCCAGGCTGAACAACCCCAACTCTCTCAGACAATCTTCGTACCACCCCTTTGATCATCTTTGATCATCCTCTGGACCTGCCTCAACAGTTTGATGTCCTTTTTTTGTTGGGGCCCTAAAGCTGGACACAGTATTCCTTACAGAGGTCTCACCAGAGCAGAGTAGAGTGACAGAATCACCTCCCTTGATCTTCTGGCCACATTTCTTTTGATGCAGCCCAGGATGTGGTTGGCCTTCTGAGTTGCAGATGCACATGGGTGGCTCATGTCCAGCTTTTCGTCTATTAGTACCCCCAAGTCCCTCTCCTCAGGGCTGCTTTCCAGCACATCATCTCCTATCTTGTATTGGTAATGAGGATTGTCCCGACCCAGGTGCAGGACCCTGCACTTGGCCTTGTTGAACCTCATGAGGTTCACCTGGGCCCGCTTCTCCAGCTAGTCCAGGTCCCTCTGGATGGCATCCTTTCCCTCTGGCACATGAACCTCACCACCCAGCTTGGTATCATCAGTGAACTTGCTGAGGGGCACTCAATCCCACTTTCAATATCATTAATGAAGATATTAAAAAGCACTGATCCCAGTACAGACCCTTGATGGGGTGACAGTTGGTCGGACACCAATTGTCATTGTCTTCCATCTGGACATCGAGCTGTTCACCGCTACTCTCTCGATGCGACCATCCAGCCAATTCCTTATCCACTGAACAGTCCACCCATCAAATCCATACCTCTCCAACTTAGAGAGAAGGATGCTGTGGGAAACTGTGTCAAAGGCCTTGCAGAAATCCAGACACATGACATCCATAGCTCTTCCCTTGTCTACTGATGCGGTTACCCCATTGTAGAAAGCCACTAGGTTGGTCAGGCAGGACTTGCCCCTATTAAAGCTATGCTGGCTGTCTCAAATCACCTCCCTGTCCTCTCTATGTCTTATCAGAGCTTCTAGGAGGATCTATACCATGATCTCCCCAGGCACGGAGGTGAGGCTGACAGGTCGGTAGTTCGCAGGGTCCTCCTTTCTGCCGTTTTTAAAAATGGGTGCAATGATTCCCTTTTTCCAGTCACCGGGGACTTCACCTGACTGCCATGACTTTTCAAATACCATGGAGAGTGGCTTGGCAACCACATCAGCCAACTCCTTCAGGACTCTGGGATGCATCTCATCAGGTCCCATGGACTTGTGTATGTTCAGGTTCCTCAGATGGTCACGAACCTTAGCTTCACTTACACTGGAAGAGACCTTTTCTCCCTGGTCCCTGTCTTAGTTCAGGTTCCTCAGATGGTCACGAACCTTAGCTTCACTTACACTGGAAGAGACCTTTTCTCCCTGGTCCCTGTCTTAAGGGCCATCAACTCAAGAGCTGTGAGAGGAGAGGTTGGCAGTGAAGACTGAGGCAAAAAAGTTGTTGAGAACCTCAGCCTTCTCCTCGTCTGTTCACCACTGTTGCTCATCAGGGAGGGGACACTTTCTTTAACCTTCCTTTTCTGGTTGACATACCTGTAGAAGCCTTTCTTATTTTTATTGGCATCCCTTGCCAAGTTCTGCTCCAGCTGTGCCTTTGCCCTCCTGACCTCATGCCTGCACATCCGGGCAACATCCCTGTACTCCTCCCAGGATACCTGTCCCTGCTTCCACTACTTACGCAGTTCCTTCTTGCCTTTTAGTTTGGCCAGCAGGTCTCGACTCATCCATGCTGGTCTCCTGCCTTCCCTGCTCGATTTCCTACACTTGGGGATCAAGAGCTCTTGCGTCCCGTGGAAAGCCTCCTTAAAGATCTTCCAGCTCCGTTCCACTCCTTTGTCCTTAAGGGCCGTTTCCCAGGGGGTCCTATTGACCAATGAAGAGCTGGAAGTTGGCTTTCCTGAAATTCAAGGTCCTGACTATGCTTCTCATATGACTCATACGCCTTAGGATGGTGAACTGCACCAGTGCATGATTGCTACAGCCCAGGTTGCCTCCAATCATGACATCCCTAATGAGCTCATTCACATTGGGACTGGGGCCCATCAGGTCCAAAATCGCTTCCCCTCGAGTACGGCTGTCTATTTCCCGTCTTAGAAAGTTGTCATCAAGGCACTCCAAGAGTCTCTTGGATTGCCTACAGCCTGCCATGCTACTTTTCCAACAAGTGTCAGGGTGGTTGAAATCTCCCAGCAGGATGAGAGCCTGTGAGCTCTATGCCTTCTGGGCGTGGAGAAGGAAGGCTTCATCGATAGGCTCTGCTTGATCAGATGGCCTGTAGCAGACACCAACCACAAGGCTCCCCTTGTTTTCTTGATCCTTAATAAGCTTTTGAGAAAGGAGTTAAAATTGCTGCTTGTAGGAACTTTTTTGAAACTCAGTTGTAGACTCAGCAATCCCACAGATAAGCAGAAGGCCCGAGCACAATCTTTGAAGATAAATGGTATCCCCCAGTTGAACAGAAACCCCTTTGTCTGTTCTACTAACCCTATCTAGGAATGTCCAGGGATGAAATATAGGTATCCTGTGTTTGTGTAGTCAAAGATGTTTCGAGAAATAGTGCTGATAATGCCCAATTAGCAGAATGAGTGACAAAATACATCTACTTCTGGGAGAAAGGTGAAAAGTTTACAGCGATGAAGACAATAAGCCTTCCTCCCCATGACCACCCAAAGACCACCAGAGAGTTGTAGGGTGCATGCCCAGATAGGAGGAGTTGTATGCTAATGGTTTTTGGAGGAATCCCTGCTTTGTATTAATGAGTTCTCAGATATCTCATGAATACGTATGAATAGAGAGCATATAAACAATCACTTTGTAACGGGAAATTGGAGTCCTCCCAAGGAATGATCCTGGGGACTCCCCGAGCGTAATAAACAATACCTGCTTTCTAAAATTCAAAGTTTTCCTCAAAGAGGAGTCTTGGAGAGTGAACTTATTTTCCAGCTTTCTTGGAATCACTTTCAACCTGCTTATGGCTATTCTTTGGGGAAAGCTCTTCACATTCTATCCATATCTTAACATAGAGGGCAACACCTTCGCCCCTCCTTCCTCTCCTGTCCCTTCTGAACAGCTTGTAGTCTTTGATAGTCACTGAGGTTAAGGGCTCCAGAGCAGAAGATCATGCCGGGGGACCTTGCTGAAGTGACAAAAGTGGCAAAACCACAAGAAAAACAAAAACCAAGCACAAAGGCAAAAAGCGCAGGGAGAGAGAGGGTGCCCCAGCTCCCCTTGAGAGAAGGAAACGTGACCTCCTGATGGTGGTCAGCGCTGACTCACTGTGGGCAGGGATAAGAGTATGGTTAATCCCCTCAAATAGAAAAGCAGCGCCCAGGGAGTGACCCAAAGCACAGTCACAGGACAGGCAAATGAGGCATGGTGTGGCAGAAGAGGGGGGTGTGGTAGTTTGCACAGGCAGGGCGAGCAGGAAGAAAGCTGAGGCTCAGGCAGATCAGCCGGTCAGCAATGGTTACCACCAGGCAGAGAGCCATGGCTTCCTTCAGCCATGCACTCACACAGGCAGACGCAGCTTGCCAGACGGAGCAACGGTGGGGAGACGCTGCCCTGCAGTCTGTGCCCTGCTCTTATGCCGAGGTCTGATGGAAGCAGTGAGCATGCCTGTGGGAGGTGGGCCCAAGTAGAGGAGCTCCTCCGCATAGTGGTGCAGCTCAGGGAGGAGGTAAGTAGGCTGAGAACGATCAGGGAGTGTGAGGAGGAGATAGACCATTGGAGCTGTACCCTGCCTTTCCCGAGGCAGACCCAACTGGTAGACAAAGCTTATGAGAGGGAGGTGAAGGGCTCCCTAGCCTCTCTACGC
>NW_010160309.1:75352-86569 GCF_000695765.1 Mesitornis unicolor | reverse complement strand
CGTCACTTTTGCAAGCCTCCAGTCAACTGGGCCCTTCTACGAAGACACTGTCCTGGGCAAAGGCTGCCCCATAACCAGGAACGGCATTTCGTGGCCTCCAATGAACAACGTCTGCCAGCAGCTGCAACATGGTGCCCACCTCCAAAATCCAGATGGGCAACCATGCAGGGTGGTGTTGTACCAGGAGGAAGGGGCAAGGGATGCCGTGTTGAGATTCTGGAGCCTCTATGCATTTCTCTGTCCAAAACAGGCCCAGTTATCCTGGCGCCTCCAAGGGGAACACTCCCTTTAACCTGTGTGCTCAAGGCTGACATCTCTTCTTCAGCTTAGCCTACCATAAGTGCAGAAACTTGTTATTAATGCCCAATCTATTTTTGCAAACAACCCATTATAAGAGGACCAGAGCTACCTACTGCCTTGTGATATATGCATATACACATATTTAACATGTTGCATTCACAACATTTTTAAAGCATTGCAATAAATGCTTAGTTTGAAAGTGGTTCAGAGTGTCTCCACCAGGAGGAAATGCAACTCCATGACTCCTGCAACTTTGACATCCAAGACTTATCCCCATCTCTGTCACCTGATGAAAACTCTTTAAGAAGTCATTCAAAGGCTTCATTTCTATACTGCCTTTATGCTCCCTATTAGTCAAACATGCATACTAGGCACAACTGCAATATAGATTTATGCGAATATATATATAATAGAGCTAAAACCTTGATATATGTCAAGCTAATACCTCTTTCTCCTTTTATTTCCACTCTTGTCCTTATAGAGGCACTTTATTCTACTGAAATATTAATTATGATTTTTCTTTCCCTGGATGTGCCTACATTTGTCTTTTGCTTCTATTTACTGCTTCATGACAGCTCATGAAAAGACAGTCAATAACTCTGTTTTCCCCTCCCAGGCAATTTGAATGGATGACTTGCAAGAAAAGAAAAGAAATTAAAAAGGTGTACAGTGCTGGGGAGGAGGACATGAATATTAGGCCATAGTTGTGCTGGATGACATTTTCCAAAGGGGCTCCTCTAATTGCTTTTTAGTTTTTAATTCAGCGAGGCATAGCCTCAGGCTGGCTTTGGTGTCAATAGCAGAATAAATGCTCTTTTATAGAGGGAAATAAGGCCCACCGATGTATTTGTATTTCTGCCTTAACACAAAAACTCCCAGGCTGTGCTTTGAAACTCCACGTCTGGATCAATGAGGAAGAAAAATGGCTGGAATGCAGTGGTACTGGGGGGGGGGAACAACCAACCAACAGTTTGATTGTCATTAACCGCAAAGAAAACCTCTATGAACGCAGTTATGACAGGCAAAAACCCCGAAGATTTTCAGTATGAACCCAGGTGAAGTACTGAACTTTTGCAGGATCTATAATACCCCTCAGCCCAGGCTGCCTTGCAAGGCGTCCAGGATGAAGTTGGGAGTTCAGTACAGCAGGGGAGTGCATACACAGAGCAAGCAGAGAGGTTACGAACACAGGACATGGGCTTGACTTCATGTCCACCTCAGTATCTGACCTGGGGTTTAATTCCCTTTTGCAAATGGCAATCAAGTTCTTCTGAACAGGTCAGTCCTGGCTATTCTGCAATGTATAAGCCCAGATACAGCAGCAATCAGAAAAGAACGTAAAATATTAGGAGGATTAAAGGGAGAGTGAATACCAGAGAGAAGCTGTAACACACTGTGTATAGGCAGTCCGGGTACATGCGGGACACTGTGTTCAAAACTAGCAAGGACAAAGCCAAAATAAGAAAAGCCACAATAAAAGGGTGACTGTGGAAAGAAGACAAAAATACTCCCGTGACTAAGTGGTGGGGAGGAGACGGATTGCAAAATTCTGCTCAGCCTCCAAACGCCCAACCGTCACCGAAAAGATGTGAAAGTCAACAAAATTAAACCTGATAAATGGACATAGGAAATTTAATTCCAGTGCCCTGTTAGCTGTGGGTCTTGCCACTCTGAGGTACCATTAATTTCAAGCACTTAGAGAAGGATCTCAATAAGGGTCCCACAGCTCAAGGGACGACAAGAAATTACTGCATGCTCCCAGACTAAGCTTTCCTGTTTCGCTTCAAGGAGCTTTTCTGGACTGCAATGCGTATTACATTGGGAAACTCAGACAGATAGACTTGTTACAATAACACATCTTCTATGCCTGCAACAGAGGTGTTCATGGAAATACAATGAAATCCTTACAAGAGAGAGAAGTGCACTTCTTATCACGGAACAAACTTACAAACAAACTTGTAACATACAACAGGAATGGGCCAAACAAAAGAACACCTCCTTCTACTCAAATGTTTTCTCTGCAGACACAGGAATGGGCCAAACAAAAGAACACCTCCTACTCAAATGTCTTCTCTGCAGATTGAGGCAGAGACATTCCAGAAAAATATGTAAGTGTATTAAAATCCTTTGTTTTAATGCAATAGCTTTCTTCTATTTTGCCTATAATTTGTTGCACATACGATGCGTCATTATAACTGTACGTTAAGGCTAATTTCTTCACAGATATTAAAAAGATGTAGGTGTCTGGTTTTCATTCATTTTTAAGAGTAACTGAAACTCTGCTCAGCCATGCTGAAGAGCTCAGTCAGAAGGCACGCTGTGCTGGGTTAGTATATGCTCACTGAACGCAGCATGCTGCTAATATGTGAACTTAGCATACACTATGTTATTAAACAGTAATGAATCAAGGTCCTAAATGATGGCATTTCAGGCGAAGATAGAAGAAGACTTTAATCACACTTATTTACTTCGCTCCCAAGGCAGAGTCGGTTTAACACACCAGCCCATCCCAATGCCAGCCTGCGAGCTGCCGAAGCTCCAGCTTCTCTCTCTGACCCCATGAAAAAACCTCCATTCTCTGCAGGATGCATTTGGGTTGATCTGGATCAAGGTGGATCAAGGTCCCTTGAACGCAGGACCCAAAGCAGCCTCCTTCTGCTGGCATGATAGCACGTAAAGCTCCTTAGAAATTTAACAACGTCCATCCATTTGAGGGGTGACCTCATTCATGTTTATAAATTTGTAAAGGGCAGTGTCAGGAGGAAGGAGCCAGGCTCTGCTCTATGATGTCCAATGCCAGGACAAGGGGCAATGGTCCCAAGCTGGAGCACAGGAGGTTCAATCTGAATATGAGGAAAAACTTTCTCACTGTGAGGGTGCCAGAGCATGGCCCAGGCTGCCCAGAGAGGTTGTGGAGTCTCCTTCTCTGCAGACATTCAAAACCCGCCTGGACGTGTTCCTGTGTGACCTGGTCTGGTGATCCTGCTCTGGCAGGGGTTGGACTGGATGAGCTTTCGAGGTCCCTTCCAACTCCTCATATTCTGTGATTCTGTGATCCTGAAACTCTACTCACCACTATGACCATAAGGTTGCTCCAAAGCCTCTGCCCTCTGGTAATGAGAAACCTTTCTTTAACCTAAACTTAGTCTGTTCACCATTATCTAACTCTATCCTTTTAGCCATCATACTGGTTTTTACACTTCTGTGTTTCTTTCTTCCTCACCAGCAATCTTATTTCCTTTCATCCCTCTCTTTACTGTGCTTGAGTAACTTAAACTCACCCAAATAGGTTTCTGGCTTGTAGTCAGCCAGTGCACTGCCCTGGCCATCTTTGCAGCTAAGCCCCTAACAGCTCAGCTCATCCAAATCTCACTTGCTTACACTGATCCAACCTTGCCATTACTATAGAGTATCTACTTCTGAAGCTTTCATCCGAAGCACAACATCCTCCTTTCTGCTTCATGATATTATTCGCCTTAAAATAACTTTTTAACATTTCATTTGTTTCTTACTGACCAAACATTCAGTACTTTCGCTGGGTATAATACTACAGCATTATGCTTGTAAAGCCTGCAAAGGGATGCAACACTTAAATAAAATTTAGTAAGGCATAAAACTGAACTGCAAATCAGCACATTCCTAAATGAACTGACCATTTCAGTAAATTCATCTGAAATCGTGCTGTTTACGATGACAATTGGTTTGAGGTGGTTTGATATTCAGTAGAAAACTATTCTGAAGTGAAGGAAAGGAGCTGAGCCAAAAATAAAAGCAATGCTGTCAACACTGTCATTAGCTCTCCAAGGAGGCGTGCAGGTTGCAGCCTCGCAGAAGATCACAGAATCCCAGACCGTTAGGGATTGGAAGGGACCTCCAAAGCTCATCCAGTCCAATCCCCCTGCTGGAGCAGGAACACCCAGATGAGGTTACACAGGAAGGCGTCCAGGCGGGTTTTGAATGTCTGCAGAGAAGGAGACTCCACAACCTCTCTGGGCAGCCTGGGCCAGTGCTCTGTCACCCTCACTGAGAAGAAGTTTCTTCTCCAATTGAAGTGGAACCTCCTGTGTTCCAGTTTGTGTCCGTTACCCCTTGTCTTATCATTGTTTGTCACCGAGAAGAGCCTGGCTCCATCCTCGTGACACTCACCCTTTATATATTTATAAACATGATATAATATTTATATATTTATAAACAAGATGTTGTGCTGACAGTGTCCCAACGGATGGTGGACAAACCTGTCCAGGGCTATCAGCCAGTTCTCTCTCTCTCCAGGTGCATGCTTTTTAAGTTTAGACTTAACTGGGAGATACCTTGACAAAAATTATTCATGTGTCAAAATTGGCACATCGAGATGGGAATAAGATCTTACAAGGTTAGTATAGACAAGTGTATGTTTGTGGTTGAGTGCACTCACATGTTAAAGCACTGTGGGAGACAGGGAGAAACTCCTACTCTGTTGGTTTTAGGGGGAAACAGAAACAAGGCTAGATATTTAAAAGTAATATTCATAATGCCGTAACTTGCTACCTAAGATACAAGGGCTTCTTTATTAGTTTTGTGCAAGGCTGAGACCAACACTCAATATGCTTCACCAGCAAATGAAAAATCAAACTTAGACTCATCAACCCCCCTCAAAGCACTGTTCCTTAATCCCCAGCAGCTTTTTACTACAGTGTAAGTCGAATTGGGACAGGCGGGACAGATCTCACATCCCTCTTCTGGACACATCGGTGCAAAACCACTGATGAGTCCTCAAGTCATGCGGTAGCAGTTCCTCTTCAGCTGCAACCGTAGCTTTGCAGATCACGCTGCTGGCTGAGGATGGGGGTGTGCCAGGCAGCACCCCAACACCTTTCCCTGCTGGAGACCACACTGCTGGGCAGGTGGAAGATTTCATCAGATTAAGCAAAACTCCCAGCCCAGGAGCTTTGTAGCGACTGCCAGGCTAATGCTGTTTTTCCCTGGGGCTCTGGGGGCAGCAGGAGCAAGATGCACAAGAGCAGTGCAAGTGCAGGGCATCAGCTCTGCATCTCCATTTGTGCCACAGCAGAGATGCCCTCAGCATCCCCAGAAGCAGCTGCACAGACAGACAGGAGAAACTCAAATGTACTTTGGGCAGTGGTTTCACTCCAGCACTTTTCCCGCAAATCAGTTCTTTGATCAGAGGTTGATTTGCAGCAGTATCTGCTGCCCTTCAGTCCCGGATACCCACCCGCAAACTGCCTACCTCCGCAGAAAGGAGCATCAGGGAGGATCTTGTGGATAAATGGCTTAAAATAATGATTACCGTGCTGTCAGTCTGTTTTGCTGCGTGCACCCCTACAACTTGCCCCCACTCAATAAAATATGTACAAAGAAATAAGAAAATAACAGTATCCATATGGAGTATCACCGTCTGCGGCAAATGCAGAAAGACGGCCCTGGAGCTGGGAAGGCATGTCCTTCAATATTTAACTTCTTCACTCTTTGTTCTCCGTCTCAAGTTGAACAATACGTTAATTACCTGATGAAGCGTTATAATTACTCTAACAGCTCTGCTCTTAGTTATAATTACTGCATCAACACTTTCTTTTTCATATGCTTCAATCTATACCTATTACATTGTCATGATGAAGACACATTAACATTATAATACCGTATAATTAGCTGATGAGCAATTAAATTATTCCACTGCTCTTGTTCCTCTCTGCCAATAGGTTGCTTTCCAAGCGCTATTATCTTCTTTTTCTCTGGTTTGCTTCAGAGGTTGTTTTTTTCCCCTCCACTTTAAAAAAGAACCTCATATACTTTATTCAAACAATTTCATTTAAAATTCCAAGACAGTACAGTGGTTAAGGTCCTAGGAGAAACTAATTTGTTCAAAATATTTTAAACTTCTTTCCTCTTGAGTTCAAACTGGTTTTGTTTTCCAAAAGCTGCCTAGAATAGGGAAGCGCCAGAGAAGTATTTGTGTAAAAAAATAAATTAATCATTCACTGCTCCTTTAAAAGACTTTGAGTCACACCACGCGATTATGGTAATAGAGACAAAATGAAGGGTGAGGGGGGAGGAAAACCAATCCCCAAACTGTTTTTTGTTTTTATCCTCATATTTATGTTACTTTGTACCGCAAGGGAAAAAAAATCAAATTATTTTTTGCACTTTTAAACATCCTAAAGAAAAAAACGTTAACAATAAGCTCAGCATAAACATCCAAGAAGCCTGACTCAGTCTATGCAGCAGCATCGGCAAATACTCCCCGTGTACAGGAAATCTCCTCACAAACACTGCACAGTACATGATACTGCTGTGCAAGACTTTTTTATCTCCACCACTTATCTGGATTATTAGCCTGCCTTGTAGGTCTTGTTTGCTTTGTCCCCTCACTTGATTTCTGTGGCTGAAAATTGCTCATTTCGTTTTCAATCAGTGCAAGTGATTCCTATGTTACTGTACAGCCTTTCCCCTCTCACTCTCCTGGCTAAAATCCTCTTAATATGATTGTGTGTACAACACTGCATCGGTGCAAATACCAGATGCCTCAGTTTTAGATGGCACAGGGCTGCCTGTAGTTTCCAGCCTGGGATTATTTCTTCCATTCAGCCACACTTTGCTGTCATGGCTGTTGCTCTTCAATCAACACTGCAATCAAACAGTACTTTCAATGTAATAACACAGAAATATGAGCAAAGCACCTTGGTATGATGACAGAGCAGACCCTGGTGATACAGTCCAACCCCAGACGCTTGGGGAGCAGTCCATCACCAAACAGCATTGACTTTCCCCATTCCAAGCTTTTCACAAGGGGTTTCTCCATCTTTCTTTGTACCAGAAACCCTCCATTTCCATTTGAAAAGCATGACAACTGCTTAAAATCACACTTGTCATTCGCTAATTTGATTAAATTCCTCATTTTCAGACCTACCCACTGAGTCTTCTGCAACCTACCATAACAAAAATGAATTTCTTGTCTTCATGTTCAAGCTGTTACTGGGCAAAATTCCTCACTTGCTGTAGGCACCAGCCCTTGAAGTGCTCAAGCCTGTGTCTGCCTTCATCACTACCCAAGAAAACCCTGAAGGACCTGACTAAATCTGTCCCAGCGAGGATTACTAAAAATGCATGGCATCTGAATGTTTATTCACATCCAGAGGATGAAAAATTGGCATGAAGGAATATTTTTCAACTCCCTCCTGAAAGCTCCCTGTCTCTGCAAGACCTGCATCCAGCTCATTCCTAATAACACACTCAATAGTGCTCAGCATCCATCCTCAGGAGCCTGCCTTGGTCCTGCTTGTGCTCATCCCTGCTGCCCCAGCTCTTCACCCTCCCATGCCGGGACAGGTTTCCTTGTGAGTGGTCTGCTCACATGAAGGGTCGGAGTTTCCTCTCCTCCTCCCTGCGTTAGTCCTAATGCTTCTGCGTGAGGTGTGAGACTTTGAAGGCTTTGTCAGATGGGAAAGCATCAGGAAAATCAGCATTTATCCTCTCTGATGCTATTGCTGCTTCCCACAGTGCTCAGGATAGACTGCGTTAATCCCAGGCAGAAGGACTGTCTCTTGCAGCCACTTAAACCCCTGATCAGTTTTGGAAGTTTATTTTCATCTACTGGCAACTCTCCTGCATTTAAGTTCTTTTTAAACCACACAGATCAAGAATGTGTTATTTGTTAAAATAACCCTCTTGTTTTCTATGAAAATGCCTATTTATTTTCTACAAAGTTCTTTGCAGAGATACTGTGAAAGCACAAGACAGTGCTGCAAAACAGTAAACAGAGCTGAAAAGAAGCACCCAGGAGCTGATACCTTCCCATCCTCTGACCCGCTCTGCAGCCCCATCTCTGCACGCACAGGTCACAGCATCGCTTGCACACGGCTGCATCTCTCTCACCACAACCTTGGTAGCTCCACACTGGCCTCGAAGGAGCCAGGGGCTGGTGTTGCCATCTGGGCACCTGCAAGTTGCCTCACACGTGAATAAGGGAGAACAGGAGCATCATGAACAGGCAGCAATGAGCGCAGCGCTTTTCCTTGCTTGATATCTCTATTTGCTGGAGCACGGACAGAAAGTTCAACATCTTGGCAATGTTCTGTTGTTCTGGGCTTTTTTTCACAGTGTTCTTTCCAAAAGAAGCCACTTGCCAGATGTGGCACACAAACATAGCCAGCCAGCTCATTTCTTTAGCCTCAATCCTTACTCATCCTCCAAGGACTTTGCATAAGCAAGACGCACGCCTTAGACAGCCAGGTTTTATTAAACGCAATTTCATTTTTAGCAGAGCTTCCAGAGAGACTGCTCCAGCACACGGAGCTAGCACGGACACATCATGAACACCAAGGGACCTGGCACCGTCACGCAAAGGTCTCCCCAATAGCTGTCTCCAGAAGAGAAGCTCAGCTTTAACAAGTTTTCAATGAACACCACCTTGGCAGTCCTGGGTCCCGCTTTTCTTATGACTTTTCTTATAGTATTGGCTAAATTCAGAAAAGAAGATTTACGGGCACGTCCCAGTGCATGCTGGGGTCACCACCTGCAGCTGAAGAGCTGACCTTTATGCTTCATTTTTGGAAGAAGGGTCAGCTTCAGTCTCTGCAGCTATGCTGGACTGATCTGACCTCTCTCCCCCCTCCCCAACAACATCCTTTTTTTCAACACTCGCAGCCTTCCAGCTTTAAAAAACATCTCGTCATTTTTTGCCCTTGCCATTTATTTCCCAATGTTGTTTTAAACTGTTTGCACATGGCCTCTGGTATCTCAGCGGGTGAGCACTTTACAAATAAAATGATGAGGAGGGTTAAAAGGATGCGACTTGACAATGCGCACTGGTAGCAGCCAGATGTCTTATTGCCTTAGAAAGAAACAAAAAGGAGAGAAAAGATCATCCTCATGTGGATTTAGTTGTACACAGAACACTTTAAAAATGAAAGCAAATTAATATAGCAGATGCAAAAACTGAAAAGCTTAACACAAGTGAGCTGAAAACCAAATGCACAAGGAAGGGATGGAACATGTGCTTCCTCACGCTGTTCTCCATCAGCAATACCCACACTCTGTCAGGTTTTGGTAGCCTAAAACCCCTCTTCGAGCAAGCAGCTTCTGCACACGTTTTTGCTAAAACAAGATAGATTTTTACAGCTGCTAATGACAAACAGGATACGCACACCTTTGCAGCATGGGTTACGAGAACAGAGAGATGGCCTGGGAAGGGCAGATCCTGCCTGAGTGCACTTCACTGGCACTCCTGCATCACGTTTACTGCAAAGCGCTGGGTTTATAGCTTGTCTTTGCAAAGAAAAAGCAAAAAGGGAAGAGAAAGCCACGGGCTGGATAACACTGTGCTCCTCTTGCAGAATAACACACTGTCATGCTATGGCATTTAAAATAAAATTATCACACTCAGTATCAAGCTCAGTACAATTCAGAGCAGAAAGGGCACCACAGACCTCAGCTCTCTCCCACTGTAGCAGGTGGGAGAAGCAGCAGGCACCCAAAAAATGCGAGTTTGTGCCCTAAAAGGAGAGTTTAGGCCCTAAAGTACGAATCTGGGTTCAAAAATGAGAGTTTTGGCTCAAAAAATGAGATTTTATGTCCTAAAATTAGATGTAATGCTCTAAAAATGAGAGTTTGGTCTCTAAAATGAGACTTTAGGCATTAAAAGGAGATTTTCAGCCCTGAAAATGAGAGTTTTGGCCCTGAAAATGAGAGTTAGGTGCCCAAAAATGAGAATTTGTCCTGTAAAATGGGATTTTGGAACCTAAATCTTAGCATTTTGGCTCAAAAATGAGAGTTTGTGCCCTGAAAGCAGAGTTTAGGCCCTAAATTGAGATTTTAGGCCATGAAAATGAGTGTTTTAACTCTGAAAATAACACTTTGTGGTCTTAAATGGGATTTTGGAACCTCAAAATGAGCATTTTGGTGCTAAAAATGAGAGTTTGGGCCCTAAAAGGAGAGTTTAGGTCTTAAATTGAGATTTTGGGGATTGAAAATGAGAGTTTGGGCCCTGAAAATGAGAGTTAGGTGCCTAAAAATGAGAGTTTGGGCTCTGAAATGTGTATTTCTGCCTTAAAAATCAGAGTTTTGGCCCTAACTATCAGAGTTTATGCCCTAAAATGAGAGTTTGGGCCCTAAAAATGAGAGTTTGGGCCCTAAAATGGGGGGTTTGGACCTAAAAATGAGCATTTAGGGGTTGGACTAGATGATCTTTTGAGGTCCCTTCCAATACCTAACGTTCTGTGATTCTGATTCTGTGAAAAAAGGGCTCCAGGCTCCAAGGAGTAGAACCAGGG
The DNA here is from genome assembly GCF_000695765.1 of Mesitornis unicolor. Classification (NCBI taxonomy): domain Eukaryota; kingdom Metazoa; phylum Chordata; class Aves; order Mesitornithiformes; family Mesitornithidae; genus Mesitornis; species Mesitornis unicolor. The sequence continues at coordinate 76,004 of NW_010160309.1, read as the reverse complement.
GGCCCTTTGCATTTTTATATGATCCTCTGACACTAAACTGACCTGGAGCGGCCAAACATCTCATCTTAAGATCACATAATTCAGGTTCATTTGATAAAACACCAGTGAAATTATTTAAAAGCATCACTCCCGATTTCCAATCCCCAGCTGAGTCCCCATTTCAGTCACCATGATAGTCAAGGTGTCTCGGCGCCCATTGTCAGTTTGGAAAACTGTGGTCCCACTGGACCTTGGATGACAAAAATCCACCTCTCCAAAGACCCCATGGCAAAGTCGGACCAGGCTGCAGAGCTGGCCACCACCCCTCTGTGCTGCCCAGACATGCAGGCATGCCCAGGCACTGGGAAAAATGACACAGCCATCTCGCACTGGTCGGGGGAAAGCTGGTGGAGACAAAAATCGTGCCGAAGGCTTTGCAGAAAAAGATCTTTTCCTTTATAGGAACTGTGAAACGCCATAAAGCATTTCCAGGAGCATGCATCTGAGAGAGTGGGGTTTAGCCCTAAGGCATGGAGAGGGAAACAGCCGCGCACAAATCTCAGGACTGTAAATGTGATCACCTTCTGAAAACCATCTGGAGCCTGATATTAAGCCTAAATCTAGTTCTGCCTCAGTAGTAATAAATAAAATAGTAAAATACTCCAGGTAGTGG
>NW_010160309.1:72361-75321 GCF_000695765.1 Mesitornis unicolor | reverse complement strand
GTAGGGAAAATAAAAAAGTGACTTTAGTATCTAAAGGTGCTCTTTTTCTCTTTTTTCCCCCTCTCTTGATAAAGAAGATAGACATTCACTGAGAACCTGAGTTAATGCTCCTTGAAGCCAATTTTCCACTGAATTTCACAAAGCTGTGGATTTTGCTCCAGGTGAACTTGGTGGTAGTTTCAAGAACGGTCTCTTGAAATACTCAGGCTGCAAGCTTAAATGTGCCTCTGTATTTACTTAACCCTTTGACACAACACCTGGGAAAAACTTGGGCTCAGGTTGTCGGTCCTTGCAGATGCACAGGGACTATGTTCCCCCTGAAATCATCCTGAAGGTTAAGTTTATGGGGTCCCAGCTCCAAGACACCAGGTGCTTAGCACATAAAACCTTGCACAGCACCACTGGCATCAGTCATGCTCAGCTAATTTATACTGGCAGCAGATCTGGCCTTTAGTACCTGGAGGTATTTACTGAAATTCTAGAAATCATTTAGTTTGGACAGAGCTTGTATGCCCAGTGTTGGTATTAGGACAAGGGTTGTCACACATCCAAATAAAACCAGGACACATGTTTTTGTGGTTCAGGAAATTACTTAGATTGGACAGAGTTAATATGGCTTGTATTGGGACTGGGGTTGTTAGACACCCAAATAAAATCAGGAAACACTCAGTTCTTGTTATTCATACTAAAAGGATCTTGAGAAAATAGTAAGTTTTCAGCTCTGTGTGCATTTCTCCCCAGATGCAGCACCTGCACCAGGCCTGGCCAGGGCCCCCATAGCCACCAAGGCACTACTGATTCATTAAGGCACGTACAGATACCATACTAGAGCTGAGTTTCAAGGTTTCTGTGCAGGTCACTGGATATCTCAGCGATGCCACCTCGTGCCCTATAGCTCCAGAAAACCGATACACCCAGAAGACATAGTAGCCTGGAGCACTGCTGGGGCCATCCACCCACCAAGAAGCAGCACTGACAGCCCAGTGCACCCCTAAAGTGCTACACCTCTCCTGCTCTCCTCGGGTTGCCTAAAAACTCCACTATCTGTAATGAAGGTCTCAAGGGGCGTGTATGAGCCAAAGCAGGGACTGAAATGGCCTAAGAACAGTGAGTTCAACCACTGCTAGAATTCTGTGACTCCAGTTTGGATCAGTAAGGCAGGAGAAAGCACTCCATGCAGAGATGATCAGTGAAGAGTCGGGCAAGCAGTGCTTCAGCTGCACAGCTGGCAATTACATAGATGTGACAAGTGGCAAAATTACATGCATCCTTGTACCAATCCTTCCTCCTTTTATGTCCCAGCTACAGCTCATTCCTTTACCTGGAAAGACCATAAACTGCTTCCTGGCTTTCTTGGTCGTGGCACCACTTCTTTGACAAGGGCTGCAGTCAAGCAAGAGAGTGCCAAGCCAGACTCACTCTGAGATTAAATAGGGGAATATAGTTTTCAAAGATGACACATGTATTCACATGCTCTGTCTTGAAAAATCCCAGAAGTAATGTTGAAATGGCTTTTACCTTTGATTGTAAAACTAACTGAGGAGTAGGAGAACTGAGTGAAATTGTCAACAAGGACCCTGTTTATTTCTTCGTGCATAGATCCTCCACTAACCAACATGGGAAAAGGGGGATTCTTCAGATCTGCGATGTGAGGGGCATTTTTTTTCCACCAGCAGTTCCCATAGCACTATTGATTTCAAGCAGAAATCTCATCCTTTACTTAGCACACAAAAAACCCAGTCAAAATCTCAACCGTCTTGACACAGACACCTATGCTGAGCATGAGGCATGATTTCCACCAGAAGATGAAGGCCTCACCAGTGTCCTGGACATTGTTATTTTCCAAGGCAGAAGAATTCAGTGCCTATTCAAGTCTACGAGGTTTTGCAGAGAGCTGAAGAAAGAGGCAGCTGTCACTGTTGGGCATTCTTTCCATTTCCACCATTTAAGGCATGGCAGCATGCCTTGGCCAATGCCAAACCTTCCAGCTCCTGCCGGAGGGCAGGCAGGAGGCCTGGACACAATAAACGCTGAAGCCGGTGGGCACAGACGCTGCCCTTCCTCTGGGATAAACGGGAAAAGAAACTGTGGGCGGAATGCGGCAGATGCCACCGAAACAAAAGGCAAGTCCACGTCTCGGCTGTGTAGGGGAAGGTCTGCCAGCACAGGGAGGGACAGCACGTGCGTGGGAAACGGAAGACCCCCGAGAAAATGAGGAAGAAGCAGAAATACAAGGCAAAAGCCCCTGTAACTGGAGAAAGCCCGGCCCCATGCAACGACAGCACGCGCCGGGCTGAGCACTGACTGCTGGGGGAAGCTTGGAAGAGTAACTAAAGCAATTACCTCCTCCGACCTTTTGAAATTCCTTCTGCGTTCAGCAAAAGAGGGCTCTGGGCAGTGACAGATGGTGCCTCATGAGTCTTGCTGCGTCAGTTTGAGGCTTTGGACGTGTCCAGTCGGCCCGTCTGTGCTACGGCCCTGCAGCAGCGGCGTCAGCAGAAGGTGACCAGGGGCCAGGGCTCGCAACCCAGACACATCCCAGGTGGAGAACGCAGACTCAAGCTGCTAACGGAGGTGGGGTTTTGCTCCAATGTTGGCCAACAAAGCAGAGCAGCTATAGCCTGAGCCTGAGGGGACTCTGCTGGTGGGACAGGCAGCTGGAAGCGGACTCGTCTTAAACCAGCACAGAGCAAAGCACACCATAGCAGGGCTGCCTAATTCCTCAGCAATGTCCATACAAATAAGTGTAACTGGGCAATAAACCTAAAAAATGCCTGTCTTCAAAAATCCCTCTCTCTTCTTGGACAGAAATATTGCTATAGGCAGACGTTTGGGCAATGGCTTAGATCAGGATGGGCAGCAATACTGAGGATGCACTCTAGCGTGACCTGACTGCCCCGGCACAGAGGAAACCAGAGTCCAGAGAGGAAAAACCGCTGTACTGCAAGAACAGTATTACA
>NW_010160309.1:48021-72330 GCF_000695765.1 Mesitornis unicolor | reverse complement strand
CAGGAATTGCACCATACCACAGACAAGAAAGGGAAACTAAGGCAGCGGGGCCCACCTTTTTCCTAGCATCTCCAGACAGGAATTCTTACCTTTACCCAAATCTTCTGAAGCAAGCTGCATGTGTGCATGGATGTACAGGTCTGCACACACACCACACTGCTTGCTTTAAACCCGAAAGCCTTTGGGCAACATTATAAACAAAGCATTTCACTTAATAAAGGTAATAATCAGGTGCTAAGCACCTATTTGAACCTGCCACGTCACTCCTTAGCCAACCAGTGTGCCTCTAATCAGCATTCTTCTGTCAGGTTTATACTGTAATTGATAAAATTAGACTAAGTACTATTGTGCCAAATGGCAGTATAATTTAAACTCCCTCTATTTAAACAACTGCTAGCTCTTGCACAGAAAGTACTGTACTTGAGGTAAGCACATTATTTCTAATTCTCTACTTTCCTATTGTGTCAAGTATTTTCTTGTGGCTAAGCTGACTCCCAGGTCTATTCTGTTCTGTAACCCTACTTTCATTCATCACCATAAATCTGAAATGAGGCCCTTGAACATCACATTACTTAATACAGCATCTTCATTTACTCCTGCTTATGTGTAACCCCTTAGCAATCTAAAAAACATCCCTCAAGTAGAATATACCAACATGCACCTGTAATTGAAAACGCAAGAGCAGAAAACAAAGAGAGAACTGACAGCACCTGGTACCATAAAATGATAGGAAATATCTGAAATACTAAGCTATCTCCATGAGAAGCACAGCAGAAATGTTGCCTTTGCCCTAAGGGTTGGGCTTGTAACAAAGACGATGCTTGTGACTTCCTGGGGACAAAGAAGAGCTCTGTAAGTAAAACTTCACTACGACTGCCAGCTCACCCGTACTGTGGGGAGAATAACAAAACCTGCACAGAAGCAGGGACTAACCAGTAAAGAAATACAGGACATGGAGAAATGGCAGTGAGAAAACACATCGTCTTAAAGAAAAAATGTAAAACATGTATAGCTCTACACTCCAAACACTCAGATTTAATACAAAAGGGATATGTTACTCACTGCCCAAGATTTTAACCCTCCTCCTTAGCCATCCACTTCTGCATCTTGCCTACAGTAAGAAAGAAGGGTATTTCACATCATGCACGGTAACAGCAATGTTTAAAAAGCAACCCAGCACACCTCACTGAATTAACTTTGATAGCCTTTCCATGCATTTTAACATCATTTGCCATGACGTTGGTGCTACTGTGTTCACATAAGGCAATGTGAATAGACCTGACTGGAAAATGGCGTTTCTATTTGTCAGCCACTCGGAGATTAAGAAAAAAATAACAAAAAGAAATAAAAATGAAAATAAAAATAAAAATCAATTTTCAGTATGTGCTGGCACAAAATCTCCAGCCTATGTTGATAGGTTTCTGTGAAAGACGCTGACTGGGTGAAACAAGCATTACCTAACAACAACAACAGTTAAAAAATACTCCTAATTCACTATTTCATGAGAGAAAGCAGAAGAAGCTAACTGGAATAGCAACCTGCTCCTGGGGCAAGAGCTGTGAGCACAGAACCCCAGGAAAGGGACTCCCAACATGTGATCTGGAGTTTGGAGAAAAAAATTAGAGGAAAGAAAGGGAAGTCCCTCCAAGGAAAATGAAGGAGCCCCTTCTCAGAGAGGATCCACACTGACCGGCGGCACCAAACGCATTTGGTTGCAGGATGGGAAGGACAAAGGTCTCCAGTTTCTGGTGCGTGACGCTGAAGGGAAGATTTGCTGAGATGGGTGATCCTACAGGGATGGGACAGATAGGCTGCTTTCCAGCAGGATTCACACACATCTATTCTACAAGCACACACGTATTCTCCTAGCATTGCTCTTCCACGTAAACAACTGCTGTACGCACCTCAGGCACACACGGCTGTGGTCACGCATCCGTAGCGTCAACCACAGGAGATGGTCTAAACCTCCCAGACGTCATACACCACGTTCAGCATTTTTTTTTAAGACTGGCAATTGTTAGAAAATTGTTCATTTTCAGTCTATTTGCTGAAACAGCAATGTCTTTTCTCACATGTGTAGACAAAAGAATTTAAAAGTTAACTCACAAAACTGTAATTAAACACACCACTTGGCCTATATCTTTTACTATGCCATAGCACCACCTTCTCATTCAATTAATAAAACAAAACCAAACAGATTTTTTCCTTTTAGATACTGTAGATACAAAACCCTGTTTGGCTCAAACAGCTGATTTTATGTGATTTATTGCTTCTTACTTATTCATATCCAGCTGATAATTCATCTAAATGAAATCTCTTTAAGACACTTGGCACTAATGCCAGAAATCATGCATTACCATACATCTCAAAAATATCTGTGAGTATAGAGATCTCAACGTGGGAATGGTGGCTGAGGAAGGGTAATGCATCACCAGATTGCAAGGAGAGCTTTTGCCCATTATCTACTATGCAGCAGAGATGATCTAAATTATCATCTTTCATGAACCTGCGAGGAGCAGGGCCGGCAGATGATAATTCGCTGCAAGTCCACAGGCTTTTGGAAAAACCAGGAGGCTGTGCAGCAGGGGGATCTGCCCCTTCAGCTTCACTCAGCAGCTCGCTCGCAATTGCGATGTTTGAGCAAAGCCACCCCACCTCTGGAAAGCAAACTGGGATTTTAATTTCATGTCCAACTTGTTCCAGTGTTTGTGGGCTACGTTGCCAGATCTCTAGGGAAGGAGTAAAGGAAAACAGCAAGGTGAAATGCAAGGGGGAAGAAATGGATAAAACGCTAGATTTACAATGCGAGCGGAGCAGGAGAGAAGAGAATTAGGAACCTTAGCACAAATTAAAGCCAGGAGGGCAGAGGTGACGTGGCTCTGGCCACAGCAAAGGTCATCCAACCAGAGTTTTGGAGCCAAGGAAACACACGATTCTTTTCTTGACTCCCTGATGGTTATCAGCTTTTTCTAAGGGCTGTGTATGCTAAGCATGCACTACCTACACACGCAGCACTTCCATCCTACCTCTCTAATTGGTCTAATCATGCATTTCATTATTAAGGCAATTTCTAATGTCACACATTGCATTAACCAAGTCTTCCAATTCATTTTCTTCCCTACTTTTCTCAGCTAATAAAAGAAGAGCAAGGAGGACGGGAAAAGAAACTGCCCGTGTTCTACACTGTTAGTATTTAAACGAGCTCTGCATAGGCTTTTGAAGTTCACACCTCCCAGAAATAGGGCGACTTGATTTCATTTTTACTGTGGCTACAAATTGGAAACAGTTTCTCTAGAGGCGGGTTTATAGGGCACTGGGACACTGGTTTCCAGCTGGATGGCTGTAAAGGGGTGGCTAGCAGCCTGGCTAGCTGCCGTCCCTCCCTTTTAAAGCCCATCAGAGGCTTGATTAACTTGGTTGTCACTCGTCATCAAGGAAGAGGATGCTAAGCCATGGAACTGATAATTTCCAGCTTGTAAATTCATGAGAAATACCTCCCTTGCCCTTCCCCTTCTCACAAACTCCACAGTTTACTTTTTATTTTTCTTTTTTAAATGGATTTGCCTGTTTATTTGCTGTGGAGCATCTCCCTTATGAGGAGCGGCTGAGGGAGCTGGGCCTCTTTAGTTTGCAGAAGAGGAGACTGAGGGGAGACCTCATTCATGTTTATAAATATTTAAAGGGTGAGTGTCACGAGGATGGAGCCAGGCTCTTCTCGGTGACAAACAATGAGAAGACAAGGGGTAACGGACACAAACTGGAACACAGGAGGTTCCACTTCAATTGGAGAAGAAACTTCTTCTCAGTGAGGGTGACAGAGCATGGACCAGGCTGCCCAGAGAGGTTGTGGAGTCTCCTTCTCTGCAGACATTCAAAACCCGCCTGGACGCCTTCCTGTGTAACCTCATCTGGGTGTTCCTGCTCCGGCAGGGGGATTGGACTGGATGAGCTTTGGAGGTCCCTTCCAATCCCTAACGGTCTGGGATTCTGTGATTCTGTGATCTGAAATGAGCAGAGGACATTGTCCCATTGGCTCAGGTCAGTGAAACACTGCAACTGATGGCTGCTTAATTCGGTTGGGAAAGCAGCAGCAACTGGCCTGCTAATCCAGACAAAAGTAATTCCCTAGAGCAAAGTATCAAGGGGGGGACCTGTAACTGCATCTGTCCCACTCTGAAATTGTTTGGGAAGCCCATCTAAATCCTTGGCCAGCACCTCAGGTAGCACAGGGGCACACTGAAGGAGCAGGACTAAGTGCAGAGCAGCAGCCACTGGCATGCAGAAGAGGACGAGATGAGCCCTCGAGATGTCTGAGCCCCAGTCTCTGCAACAGTGAGCTGGCAACCTGCACAGACAGAAAGCTCTCAGCATCACCCTAGGGCTAGATAACTGCCCTTCATCCCGACTTCGTTGTACAGTGGTGACATCCAAGCGTGGAAGAAAGCTGAAAAACAGCAAAGTGCTCTTTAGTAATCTTGTGTCTTGTTAAGGACACTTCACTCTAAGCAATAAGACAAGATCAGTGGTGAAGTTATTAATAACTGAATCCAAACATCCATTATCTGGCTTTCAGTGACTTTCTTTGGCATAGCTGTTATGTTTCCTAATACTTTCACAGAGCTCAGAGCAATTTAAACTTAAGATGCTATATTAAGCGACTGAATGCTAAACATGTTTTTGCCATAAACAGCAATCTCTCCGACACCTCATGGCAGCTGTTAAAAAGTTTGGTCCTTGTCTAAACTGACCATAAGACATATTCAATAGTGATTTAGTTAATAGGATGAAAAACACTCCTAATTTTCAACTGAAGACAGAACTTCACTTATTGATCATTAATGGAGCAGTTCCCTTTCCCACTGACCGGTGTCAAAAGGGATCATCAGAGCTGGGCAGTCAAAGCTTCATTTCACCCCAGCTTTTGTGAGCATCGGTGATGCTAACAGCATTCACTCTTGCTCCGCAGCCACGCACTAGCGATCGCTGCAGCTCTTCTCGTGCCTGGCAGCAGCAATGTAACCTCCCACCTGAGTCCACAGGGGTTCCCCAGGGTGATGCTCTGCAGGCAAAACACTGGCCTTAGTTTCCAATTAGTGCCCCAGCACAGACCAGGGTGCGTGCTTAGACAATAATTAACTACATTTTTCTGTATCTCTGGAGAACAGCGGGGAGAGAGAGGGGGGGAAAGACACAGATACAAAATGGTTGCAATCACTAACAGTGGTCACACTTTCAGTTCAATGGCCGGCAGAGATGCCCCAGGAAGCAGACAAGGCAGGATGGGAGAGCCCCAAGTAGTAAAAACTGACAGCTCCAACGCTGAGCTGGAATAAAACTGTGCATGTGGTGTGAAATACAGCAAAAGGTAGCTGGAACTGCCTAACAGGATAAACTTATTTAATAAGCAGCTTACTTGGAAGATATAGGTCTGTCAAGAGTGTCATGCATGATCCTGTTGTGCAACTCAGACCACCTATCTCCTCCCTGCCCCTTGGTAGAAAAACCCTCCCAAATGCTAAACGTTGCCTAAACACAGATAAATTTCGATGCTCAGATTGACTGCTCTTTGCCACAGCATGACTGACAGCTTACAGAAGCTAAGGAGAGAATTAATGTGTTCAAAAGTGCCACAATAATCACAATATATTTACATTTTTCTGACACATTAGTCAAACATTTATCATTTCTTAAAATGCAGCTATGATACTTTGTCTAAACTGTCATGAGTCACAATGTAATTAAATGGTAATCATATGGCAATTAATTTATATGATATTCATTTGAAACAGAGAAGAATTAGGCTTGTGATAGCGTGCAAAATTAACAGGCATACCAGACAAGGAATGGAAATTAAGCCACTGGAAAAAAAAAACCAGTAGGAAAATAAATGTTAAAATCAATGTTTAAACAAATTGCTCCAAGCTTAAGTGAAAAGCTGTGGGACTAAACCATCCAATTTTCTGTTTCTGAATTTCTTTCTGAAACAACCTCTCAAAAGTTTTGTTTTTAAAAAAGCTTCAATTTAACCTCTTCCATCCATCGTAAAGGATCTTTCTACGATGTGCATTTCAACAGTTTTCAAACTGAACTACGTAAGGAAAACAAACAAACAAACAAACAAGGGGCCAAAAGGTTAACACGATGGACCATGAGCTCTTCTGTGCCCCATATTAGGACTCCAGGTCTCCAGATCACTGTCAAGACTTAGACAACAGATGCTACAATACACCGCACTCCGGCGATGCTTACATGCTAAGGGAAAATCAGCATTGATACTGAGCTCTCCGTGCTTCAGAGACCTCCAGCCCTGCAATCTCTCTTATTTCCTAGATAACTCCAGGTCAAAGCCAGCTGCCCTGGGCAATGAGCGCTGCTCACCAACCTGAACCCTATGGTGATGGGAAGGGATAAGGCTGGAGGGAGCACAATGATAATATTGCCTCTGTCCAAAACCTGGGAGCGGGACTATGGATGACAGGGTGCAAAAGAGGCAAGCTAAAAAAACCAGAACGGATGCACTACAAAAAAGTTCTGAACTTACAAAAGGCTTTTAACTGCAACAGCAAGGAAACAGTGAAAAATGAAAACTATTTCACAGTGAAGAAAATTAAGACGCCTTATGTGGTAAACCATTCTATTTACGGCTTTCTTTTAAAAAGTCATACTAATTAGTGACTTCAGTTAATCTCATTCTTATTCACAAGACAGCTTGTGTTTATTTTGCAAAGAAAATGTTTAATTGGAATAGCCTATTGAGGTCTTCCTAGCTCATCTTCAGCAGTTGTCTTGGGAAACAGCACTGTAGTCATATTTAATACATGCACTGTGTACAGCAACTTTGACGAAAACGGGAATAAAATTATACAATTATCGCATTAATTAGAGATTATACATTTTTGTTCAGCGGCTCTCAGTGCTTTTCAGAATAGCTGTGTCACCTGCAGAAAAACTGCACTGCAAAGCTTTCTTATTAACATTGCAATGGGGATGTGCCTTGGACACTGCAAGCAGCTGGTAAGAACGAAACCCAACATTTGCTTGAAAATAAACTCCATAAAGTAGGAGAGGTGGGGTACAAGGGTCACACAAGCAGCTGCAGCGTCACCTTCCCAGCAATCCCCTTCGCCTGCATGGGTCAGTGTCTTGGAAAAGACTCTGAAACCCAAACCCACCCCAGGCCCTCACCTTGGGATGCTCTTGAAGTGTGTCTGGAACTGTTGCTTTTTATACAGCAGTTCAAGTCGACCTGACATGGTGCTGCTGTAATTTCCATGTCCCTTTTGTCCTCACCTGCTCTTATCCGATCATAGAGTCTGGCCCAGGAGCTCCTCCGCACCAGGAGATGGGAAGATGCCATGTTTTGGTGACCCTATTCACCAGAGAGCTCCCAGCACACCTGAGATAACCTCATCCTGCAGGTACATGTTTTCTCTCTGTCAGTGCAGGTCAGGGAGTAACAAATCCTGAACTACAGAAACCGCGTGCTGATGTGGGGTTTGAAAGCACAGAGGCACAGCCACCGTGGCAAATGTGGTGCCAGGAACAGCACTGTCCCCCCTGCTTCTGGTCCCCAACACTGGATGGTGTCCTTGGCAAAGTCACCAAATGAGCCAGTCTGAACAAAAAAAAAACAACCCAAAAAACAACAAGCCCTTTTTGATGAAAGAGATGAGGAATGGTGGCTGGTATGTCCCTGGAAAGCTCCAATAACAACCATCACCAGAAGACAGTGGAGGCGGCACTGGACACCACGTAGGACGGGACGCTAACAAAGATGCAGGGGACCCTGCGAAACAGGATTCAGTTTGAGCGTGGCAGCTGCTCAGTGCGTTGACTTACAACTTCCTGGTGCCCCACTTGCATGCATATGAAATGGGGTACGAATCATCTTTGGCTGTCCACCAGCACAGAGAAGAGGCAATCTTGTCCAGGCCAGAGATGACAAATGACACTTGACAGCATCCCATCACTTCTTATATATCACAACTTCATTGCTAGCTGTCACACTATGGAGCTACCACAGGCTCCTCCTCTGCACTATGGGGAGGAAAATGGATATTTCAAGCTCCTGATCCCATTTACTAGTGGCTTTTCTATTTGCGTAGGGTAAATACACCGAGGCTTAGGCAAATAATGAAAAAATAATAATTACCTAATGAATTCTCCAATTGACTTGATAAATGCTCTCCAAACAGAGAGGAAAATGGAACCATAAATAATGTACTCCTCCGCTGACAGAAACAGTTTTGAATAAACTTGTGCATGACCGGCAGTGTTTGCTGAGACAGCTCCAGTATGTCCTGGAGCCAGGCCTGCCAGGAACGACCGATGTGAGTTTGGGGGTACTGCTACTTCATCTGATGCACTGCCTGGTGTTTTAGGAGCAAGGTGGAGGGTGTATAAAGGAGCTGAGACAAAGGGATCTCCTGGTCCAGAGAGGTGAGGCAGTTGCATCTTATTTGTATCGACCTCCATGGGCACAGCACGTGGACATTAAACTGCACTGAGCTTGTGTTTACAGATGGACAGAGAAAGACTGAGAGTGGTTTGGCTTTCTCTAAAACCTGAAATCCCATCTGGTTTCCCATCTGAAGTCCCCACAGGGAGCTGCTGTGTCCAGGCACAAGCTGGTAGCCCTGCACAGCAACACACATGCACCTCTTACCCTAACTCCCCAACACCAAAAGCCTTCTCCAGGCTCTGCAGCAGATCCAACCTCCTCTCCTTGCCACACGCTTGAGGCAGCCGAGCTTGCAGGAAAGGCTTCAGCTGAACTTCATGTTTGTTTCTTGCTGTCTTCCCTGGCTGCAAAGCTAACCTGCAGGAAGCACGCGTTCAGCTTTCACATCATACCCGTGTGAAGTGCATATAGAGCAGGCTGGGAAAAGTGTCAGCAAATAAATTATTTATCATATTATTGAGCGGGTCTAGCTTGGATGATCAATATAAAGAGACCCCCAAATGCTCTGAAATGCTTAAAAAGGCAAAATCCTTGGATCCACCAGACCAGTACACCAGTCTTTGCAAGGACTGGATTCTTCTCTGCCATTTGGGGGATGTCAGATTGGAAATAAATGATGAGCTCTTCCACCTCCCATGCTTTCCTGCATAGGTGACTTAACAGTGTCAAGCCCAGTCTCACAGGGGCCAGAAGCACTGCACCCCTTTCTGCCCGCAGGCTCATCTAGCACAGCAACACCTCTCTGCTGTGCTTTGCAGCTCCCAGCTTCTTCTCAGGTTTCCGAGAAAAAACATAAAACTTTCCGGAAGCAAAACCAAAATCACAGAATCATTAAGTGGTTTGGGTTGGAAGAGTCCTTTAAAGGTCATGTAGTCCAACCCCTCTGCAATGAATAGGGACATCTTTAGCTAGGTCAGGTTGCTCAGAGCCTCCTCCAACCTGACCCTGAATGTTTCCAAGGATGGGGCTTCTACCGCCTCTCTGGGCAACCTGTTCCAGTGTTTCACCACCCTCATTGCAAAAAAAGAATTCCTTGTATCTAGAAATGCATCCTTATCCTTATATTCTTCCTTATATCTAGAAATTCCAAATTTCCCAGCTGTTTTGGAGAAGGATTCTCAATGCATACGTAAGAATGTTAAAAACCCCTAACATCACCGACTTCCTTTGCACAACTCGCCAGAGCTTTGCCGTGCTGGCTGCCTGTGGGCCTGAAGAAAAAAGGGACTTTTAAGACTTACCAAAACTACGTTTATCTTACTCCTGCTTTATAAGCCTGACACAGTTTTCACAGATGACACTTGATGGAAAATGCTTTAATGGACTATCAATTCTGCCACCTCTTCTATGCTGGCTCCAGTTAAGTATGGCAAAGAAGAACTATTTGCACCTAAATTATTCTTCTATGGATAAAATTAGTCAATGTGGGAGATCAGATCCAGTTCAATCAGTGCCTCCATGACAGTAATGAGGAAAAAACCATCATAAGCTACTGTAAATTTAAGAGAAAAGGCCCCAGCAGGGACTTTGCAATCCCTGGGCTAACTGTACATAATTACACAATGCAACAGCACCATTTACAATAATTTCAATGAAGTTCAATGATACACACATTTACTAATGTCATCGCAACATCTGGGATCTTCGTTTTGCTTCAGTTATTACATTTCTTACGGACGCAAGAGCTCTTTCCAGTACAACAAAAACTGACCTGCATTTTTATGAATAACTTGTTCCCATCAAATTTTAACCCAACAAAGAGAAGGAAGATTCGATAAAATGTCATGAAAAAAAATCTATCCTTATTAGGTTGGAGAAAGTTTTCAAAGAATAAACGCGTCAGCAAGGGAGGGGGAAAGATCAAGTTTTGGCTGACCAAAGTAAATTGAATATTAAACTGGAATGTGGCAAATTGCTCCAGCTGGGAAGGGGAAGGAGAAACACACTTGAAAAATCAAGGTGCTCATTGCTTTTTAGTTTACCTGAATGTACTACTTAAAACAAATTAAGAACTTTGAGCTGAATAATAATTTAAAAAAAAAATCTATTGTCACAAAGCAATGTTTTCCAGTATTTTTGTTCTGATGAGGAAGAGAAAAGAAATATTTCTCACTTGAGTCAACCCCAAAGGACTTTTCTCAGCATTCTTTCCCAGTTCAGTCACCAAGCTGAAGAGTCATATATTTGCATGGCTCTGGCTCTTAGAGAAGTTGGATTCTCTTGGTCACAAATCCCCCTTTCCCACCCCCCTCACTCAGGTGACTGCTGTCACTATTAGGTCTATCACTTATAAACCACTATCCTTTATCTTTCTTTCCTTATTGCAAAAGCTCTATCATCTACAGCAGAACAAACTCTGATGAAACATCCTTTCAATACCACCAAAAGAGCAGCCACACCCCAAGCTCCGCTCCAGCTTAACAAGGTTAAATCACATCACAGAGATGCCATGAAGCCATGAGCAGAGGTGCTCATGCTCACGTCTCCAGCATGTTTTTCTCCAAAGGTGCTGGGCTGGGTATCACCTTGATTGGCCTCAGTGACAACTCTCAGCTAAGAGCCCTGACAGAGGACAGTCCCTTGAGGCTCTGGGGTGTGCATAAAGAGCTCAGTTTTAAAGCTAAAATAATTCGTTTGACTTTTACCAGGGGAATAGGATTCCCCCGTTCACTGTAATACCTGGCTGCTGTATAGTGTATCTGTTTCAGCCTGCATCAGCAGTCCTCAGAGGTGCTAAAGAACAACAGCTGTCTGGTTTCAATTTGCCACTGCTCCAGTGGATAAGTTTTAGAGGTCTCCCAAGGAAGATTAAAAATGAAAAAAAAAAAAAGGTGGAAACACTTGAATTGAAGAGGAATTACATTAGGAATCTCAGAGGCAAGGATGAACATGTGCCTTCTTATACTTTTAGTGTGAAAATCTCTGCCAGGCACCCAGAAGAGGAGAAGGAGCAGAGGTCTTCACATAAGATGAAACAACCATGTGCTAAAGGTGAAAGGGTGGCTTGGGTGAGAGCCAGAATGACATGAGGAGCACTGGATTTTTGCCTTTAGAAAGGTTTCCCAGATCCCAATCACAGGCAGGAACAAAGCTGCCTGTTACACAGTCAGATACCAGGTTTGCTGGGATCGCTGGGACAGATCCCAATCACAGGCAGGAACAAAGCTGTCTGTTACACACAGTCAGATACCAGGTTTGCTGGGACCGCTGGGAGAAAACTCTCTGCTCGGCCATCATCACATGCAAACCATGGAGCAATCCAGTAAATGCTCTTTGGCAGAAGGCAAAGGGGTTTCACACTGAACTGTGGTTTGTCCCTCCTTGTATTTATGGAAACCACACGTATGTCCTACCTGGCCTACTGTTTCTCCTGCCAGCCCTGGACCAGCTTGCCTGGGTTCCTGCCTCTCTTTGGCGAAGGCAGACCTCTGGGGAAGTGTATCAAGAGCAAACTGAAATCAGTCTTCATAAAAAATGACAACAACAAAGCAAAAAAGCAAGGCTGCCCACAACAGCTGGCACCTTTTCATCCTAGTTACCTCTATCGGCTGCACAGTGCACATCTTCCACTCTCTCTCCTTATCTTGCGATGCAAGCTGGAAAAACGAGGAGACATTGAAGAAGAGGAAAGAGAAACTGAAGCTTGGAAATAATAGGCAATGAATCTGAAATTTGAAGAAAAGCCTTTTTTTTTTTCTCCTGGTAGTATTGTTCCAAGCAGTGTGGGCTTGTAAAAGTCTAATCACTTCCCGTCCAGCTCATCAATCACATGAGAAAACCGGCCCCTCGCACAACAAACTGAGCCTCAAATTGGCTCCCACCAATAATAAAAGGTAGCGGAGAAGGACAATCCCTTCAGAGGATTGTTTAATAAATCTTGTCTAGACAGGGAACACAAGACAAAAGGAAAAGCTTTCTTGGAAGACCATGGCCATTCAGTCCCGTCCCACTTACATGATTGATACGCACTTGCTGGAACCATTATTTCAATGTGAATTTTCATATTTTGATTCTTGTCATCCAGCATCATCCAAAATGAAACATTAAACTTTAAATATTTAAAAACAGACAAAGGTAGTAATTGAAGCTGATGAAAATTGCACACTGGCACTATTCCTGCTGTGTGTGCTTGCCTGGCTGCAAAAATGCCAGAGACACTGTTGCTACTCCTCTATTTGCAGCAGTTGCTGACATTTTACTGTAATTTATTCTCATTTTCTCCTCCTCTTAAAAATAACACCACCACTACTATTCTAATAACAAACCGACAGCTCTTATGTCTGAAAGACCTTTCGGCACAGGACTATTTCTGCCTGCAAATGGTGCCTAAGCTCGGCACACACAGACGGCTTACAGAGCATGTACTGTACAAAACCCAACTGACTGTACGCTACCCTTCGGTTTCTCAGTCGTAAGTCTGTCCTGCAGTAGGGCATCCTTTCCAATGCAGGGACCCAACTGTCAGCTACCAGCAAAAATCTCATTCCAGCCTGTATTTGGTGTATTTTCTGATGGCTTCCTCCTCCCTCCTTGACTTTTATCTGTCAGAGGCGCTAAAGACTCCCACAAGCCATAAAGTGTTTCTGACATTCGTGGCTTTTAGATCCTGGGTTTCAAAGAACCGCTGAAGGTCATGTTGATTAAGCCCAAAGACATATTTCTAGAAAGCTGTAGCTTAAATAAAAAAGGTGTTTTGCTGTCACAGTGATCAGCAAAAACTGTTACTGAACCAGAGCATATGGGAGCTGAAAGCCATCAGAGAAACATGTGATGTTCCAGGCTGCTAAGATTTGTACTCTCCAGCAGAGATCAGAGGCAGTGGGAAAGCAGAAGAGGGATTCAGCTCAATTGAAAAATAAACAAATAAAAACAACGCCGTGCACTGAGCGAGATGATGGCCAATTACCTGTCAGTTAAACGAGGGCTAAGAAAAATAATTTTGTCTTAAAAGTGCTATCAGGCAAGAGACCTTTTTGTTTCGTGAAAGCCCCAGAGAGGCACTCCGAGATGCCTCTGGAGGATGGAACTGAAAACATTTATTTAAGGAAGCAAGAGGAGCCTTTATTGGGAGCTTTCCTGAAACCCAAGATGAAGGCTGCCTTATTTTGCTTCGAGAGAATGTTCTGCTAAGCAGACACAATGGGATTCATCCTTTTGGCAAATTAACTTCCAGTGGACTTTGTCTGCAGCAGATCTGATAAATATTTGCATCTGCTTCGAATTCGTGGCATGATGCAGCACTAAAATTTCATGGGAGAAAAAAAAAATTACAAATTGCTTAAGGAGCTGTCGGGTTTGGGCTCCTCGCGCTTGCAGGGATAGTTACAGGCAGCAGACATCATAAAATTGCCAGTTGCTTTGCCTAACAAAATTTCAGCCCTTATTAGACATAAAAAGATGGGCAATTTCCTTCCAGAGGTCATAGTTAAAACCCAACACTTTAGATATAGCAGTTCAGCAAGGGCTTTAATGAACAACTGAGGCTTTAAAAGGAGCAAAACCAAAACCGGGGACCACATCTCACGATCTGAAGACACGTTTGGAGAAAGGTGGCATTTTATGGGAGGAGCTGAGGTGCAGAAACGCAATTAAATTAATTTTGGCTTAAACTGAGTTCTCAAGGAGTTTGCAAACTCTATTCAAAGACATTTAAATAAATAGGAATTTTATAGCTCCTGGCTGCGGGCTTAGCTGGCTCTGACGTGTTTGTGCAAGTGTGCAAAGATCACCTCATTTGAAATGGTTTCCATTCAGTGCTGATATTTTCACATCGCTATTGCCAGGCAGATGGAGCTGAGGACACCAACCCCAGGTTTCCTGGAAACAGCTGCTCTGCACCTCTCAACATGGGACCATAAGAAACCACCCTTACAACATTCCCCTCTCCCACCACTCTGCCTAAGGAGAGACAGAAAACTTCCTAACACAGGGTGCTCCAAATGGCACCTGAAAAGTCCTTTTTCAGAAAATAAATACACCCGCAGGTACTTTTACTCCTCCCTGGTACACAGTGGTGTGCAGGCATCACAGAGGATCCGCAGCAAGATCTCTATTGCACGAATCGGGTATTTCGTGCTGCTGTGATGGAAATCTAACAAGAACAAGAAACAGTATTAAAAACCTTAAACCAGGTGCAAAACAGTTGGATGAAGGGAGACTTTTTCCTGTCTCAAGCCCTACCCAACTCCATTGAGCCCTTGGGGTGTGGGTGCCTGTGCTGCAGGACACGGCACGGCCGCCCCTGATGGAAGCCAGACCCCACATGCCAGCTCCCGGAGTGTCCCCTTGTTCCCAGCAGTACCCTTGGGTTTCCTCACTTTTTTCCCCAGGTGGCACATTTCTAATGGAAACCAGAAAAGCAAAAGGTAACTAAAAGTGCACAGAGACGAGCGCACAGAAAAGCACCTGCTCACACCAGGAACCACAGGCATCAAACCCTTGTGTACTGAAGACACAATGGCGAGGTAGATGAACCATAAACCCCGTATTTCCCATCAACACTAAGTAAGTTTTTCACTACATCTCAGGAAAACCAGAGACCATGATGAGCATACAGCGTCGAACA
This sequence comes from Mesitornis unicolor, assembly GCF_000695765.1. Lineage (NCBI taxonomy): Eukaryota > Metazoa > Chordata > Aves > Mesitornithiformes > Mesitornithidae > Mesitornis > Mesitornis unicolor. The sequence continues at coordinate 57,304 of NW_010160309.1, read as the reverse complement.
CCTGCGGCAGGAAGGACCGAGGAACTTTCTGCTGGAAATCGGCATGCGATACCTGCATCACTACAACCTGCTGGGGCAAAAGGATGCTCTTCAATTAAATAAAGACAATGCATTTTGGCCAAACATCAGAATTACAAAGCCAAAGCAAAACGGTACTTTAACATTTTACCAAAATTTGAATACTTTTTGAATAATTCCAGCCAGCTCTATTTGGCCCTATGCTGCTCAGCCGCACGTCCACCAACACAAGCTGAATCGATCCCAAAGCAGGCCCCGGCAGGGCTGCTGCCCAAGATGCAAACACATTGATGGTGGTAGAGATTTAAATGTGCTGGACCTACCCTGCCCAAGGAAACGCTGGCTTGCCCACTAGGAACGCCTGTAGCAATGCCATTATTTGATGATCTGGGGACTTTGCTGTTTCATTAGTGTAATCTGGGTGTGCACCAGCCAGATCCATTTGCAAGGTGAGGGGCCTTCATTGCCAACGAAACAAAATTTCTCAATTTCACAGGCCAGCGACGGAGAGATTTTTGACCAAAAGACCATAATAACGCCAAGGAACATATCACATAAAACCACTTGGTTTAGAATGACTGGATTTCCTTACACGCAATACACATTGCTTCCTGACAGGCTCTAACCACACATATCTGATTTTACATTTGATCAGTTTGAGTGATTTTGGTGTCACCCGACCAGGGACACTTAGAGGCAGGGTGAGAAATAAATGCCCTTTTAACTGCATTTTATTCTTATATATGCATTGTTCTGCTAAAATAATTCATTGTATCCTAATGAAATGAGCACGACTGGCTCCAGGAATGAATGAATACTCACTTCCCAGTGATGGGTATTTATGTGCAGGGACAGAGGGTCTGTAATAGAAGATCTATCGTTAGTGCCTGAACCCATTTTATCTTCATTTAACGTGGTACGAGTGAACTGAGTGTTGTTTGGGGGGTATAATTGATCTGTAGCTGAAACAAATCAGCTCTGCAGCTAAGTGAGGAGATGAAGTAGTGGATAATCTGTAGTTTAAAACCAGCTGTTCTGCTGAGATCAAATGATTACTTTGGCACTGAAATGATTAGCTGACAAGTGAGCGTGTTTCAGCATCCGCCGTCATTACCGGGCACCACTGCCGTAACCTCCGGCCGCGCTGATGCTGGGCACTGGAGCTAATTGACAGCACGGCTGGGATCAGCTCACGGTTTGCTAAGTTGCTGGACCTCAACTGGCCTCAATTACAAATAGCAGCATTTTCAGGAAGCAAATAGGCAGAGGAGGTGGAGAAGTAGGATATATCCAGCCACTGGTCAGATAACTGCGAGTGCAACCAATGCCAGCAAAACATTTTAGGTTTAAGCTGCATGGCTGTCTCTGCTCCCTGTGCTAGTATTAACACAGCATAAATACTGGCAGATATTTCCCTCTTATTTCTCCCTTCTTGTACATCTCTGACAATTACTGAGAACTAAAATTCATCCCATCTCTTTCTGCAGTTCCCTTCTATAGGTATTCCTGCCATGGCTGCATGTCGTAGGTTTCCCAGTTTTAGGCAAAGTAAGGCAAGGTACCATGTGCTCACAAGACTGTCACACAAGAAGGACAGAAGTACAAGCAGGACATAAATTTGCAGTTTCCTTTTCTTTTTCCCTAACCATTTTCTGGGCTTCTAACTACAAAAGCCTTTTCTAAGTAACCTGAGGATAACCGAGGTTGCACAGCAGATGGAACTTGAACACGTCCACAGAATCAGGCTGCAGCGACTGGCGACCACAGCAGCAGTGATGTTCTGCATTGAGCTCACCGGTTTGTAGAGCAGGAAGGTAACCCACCTGCAGAGTGCACCTTCCTTTCTTCTTCCTTTTACCTAAAAACTTGCCAGACTCCAAATAAATTTAAAAATGGCATTCTTAAAATGACAGCCATCTGTAGTATGTATTAGGTCAGGTTTTCCACAGCCATGTCAAAGCAAGACAGCTCCTTACAAAAGATATATTTTCTTCTAGTCGATTACTAAGGGAGTTTGAAAAGAATCCAGGAACGTCTTCTGCCTCTCAAGGAGCTTAGTGCACCCTTTTGCTGAGGCAGCCATTAATTCCCTGATACTCATGGATTTTCCTTTCGTTGGACTCCACTCTGCACTGTATTTTTGAAGGATGAACTGTCCTTACGATTCCCAAGGTAGGTATTGCACGGGATTGTTGCTCTTCATTTACAGCAGCAATACAACACCTGCCTCACCTGGCCCTTTCTGGGGGGAGGGAAAACCGATGAGTCTGGAGCTTTCCAGAAGCCCCCGTTCAAATTCAAGGCAGGGGAGGTCCTTCTATGCGTACAGAAATGCTGGTATGAAAAGGGTTTACACCAATGATGTTCCATATCTCAGGCTTCTCCGTTGGCAGGTAGCCATGTGTTTTGGTGGGTTTCCCTGTCAGTTTTTTCATGAGTTGTTCCCCCTGCAGCAAGATGCAGGCAGTCCCACCATCACCATGATCATCCAGAATTACAAAGCAATTTATAATGCTTTACAGTTTCTTTGTAGGAACTTAGGATTGGAATAAATACCAAAACATTAGAAATCAGAATGAGTGGCAATGTCAGTCTCTGGCCATCATTCAAACTCTCAGACTACTTGGCTACCTCCCTTCCATCCTATCAAACTTGACTGGCATTTACTTCGAGGGTTTCTTGTCTCCATCTCAGGCTTGTTAAGGTTTGTTTTCTTAAAGCACGAGCACAAACTCTCTTACAGAATGTATTTTTGGTATAACCTCTCTTTCCAGTGAGCAGCATTAAGCTACGTCTATTATTTTTCCTGCACAAAACAGCACAAGTTTGTCAAAATCAGCACAATATTTCTGCTTTGCCTTTTGACATTTTCAAGTTTATTATGTTCAGACAGTACCTCAAAGAACTTTCTTCCTTCTCTGTGGCAGGACTAATCACCACCAAAGGGCAAAAAACCCACTACACTCTATTCAATACAGCATGCAGATGCTATTTCCCTTTTACTTAACTTCAAATACAAACAGTAGAAGTCAGTGAGACCAGTTGCGCTCAACCACCTGCAGAAGTACTGCCTTGAACTAGATGAAACCTCCTTGATTTCACCTTTCTGTCATGATGTTTGACACTGGGGACATCTCACCGCGTCAGTGGTACCTGATTTCATACACCACAGGACTGAGCACTCCGAGCCAGCAGTTAACAGAAACGTCCCTGCTGGTTGCCTGTTGAGTTGAGCAAACCCATCCTCAGTCTCAGAAAGACACATCCACTATCACCCTCTGGCCAGCTCCAGGCTGACTCCCTAGTCCAGCCCTACACAGCAGAGCAGCTTGTGCTAGGACGCATCCTTGGGAATGCTCCCTTGACACGTCGCTGTTGAGGTGGATGCTCAGGAAGGCCAACTTCTCCCTCCGCCCCAGCCTTCCTGGGTACCTAACGCTGGATGCCTGCACAACACACGTGGGGCCGTAATTAGATGGCCTGGTGCCAGCATCAGGTTAGGGGTGGGAGTGTTGCTGTTGCTGAATGCTGCAGCCTGAACAATTGTGCTGACATTTCTGAACTATAAAAGCCCTCCGGCAGGCATCTACAGAGGAAACCTTTAAAATTGATCCAGTTTAGCACAAAAACTGTTGGCTAAGCCTCCATACGTCCCTCTGCTCCTCCACCCCTTGACACAGCTTACAGCAAAAGACTTTGCTTTCCCTTTCATGTGGCTTTTAACAGCAATTCAAGCCCATTGATCCAGGACTGTGAGTCAGTGTATTACAATGCAAGATTATCCAGCTGTCGGACAGTTGGTTTGTTTAATTTCATTTTATTCCATAGTAAAATGGGATTGGAGGGTGGAGAGGGCTAAGAAAGAAAATTGGCAATGTATTGCCTAAATGCTCAAGAAAACAGAAAAAACGTCGCTCAAAGAGAGTATAAAACAATTCCAGTTTGCACAGGCTGCTATACCACAGCTACACGTGTATCTGTATGCCTATGTATGCCTTGTCCATGCCTCTCGACTTCAATCTCTGTTCCGCAGAAAGATTTGAGAGGGCAGGTGGACAAAGAAGAAATGAGCCTTAACGACACCCGAGCAAAGCACATCAGTGAACAGCGTGAACAGGCGGAGTTTATGCCACCTCCTAGCTAGGGCTAAGACTAGGCCTGAAAACTCATTATCCTCACCATTTACACCAAATAACCTTTCTTCTACAGCTGGAAGAAAACGACTCATTTGCTTTATAACCTAATAAATCCATTTATAATTTAAAAGCTTTTGCAACTAGTTGTTGGTTACTTTAACTTTACTCCACTGTCTGCTTTAGTCCAGCTTCAATTAGGCCAGCATGTCCAATCACATCAGTAGGGGAGAGGTTTACCTTTACAAGAGTAAGATCATTAACAGCATAAGGCGGTTGAAAGGGAGGGCATAATTGGTTTTACTCGCCTGGAGGGAAGATTAGCTTCTGAGAAAAACAAGACCTAATTTAGGAAGGTTTGCACTGTTTTATGTTTAATAATGTCCTCTTTCCACTATCAGCATTTTTACAGTACCCATCACAGCGGCTTCAGGGTTCTGGCTTAGTCACAGGTATTTTGCAGACATGCAGGGGCTGACAGGCTCAGACCCCTTCACGGACAGACAGCAGGAAGATTCTTATGAGACACTAAACAATAGGAAGAGAAATAAATTAATAGTCTGGTTTGAATTTAGAAAACAAAACCAAAACCACAAACATCCAAGCCTCAACAGAGCCATGAATCTCAACAGCTGTTTTTGCTCATGTTAAGAATTTGACTCCTGATCTGTATTTTCATTGGCGGTTAAGATTCAGGGTGCCAGGACCAGTTGGAAAGCACCACCAGTTTGTCAGACACTTGTCTGGCCGTGCACAGGCGAAGGCAGATCATACAGCAGGCAGGCAAGGTGACAGTGCTGGCTGAGGAGCTATCCTGGACTGACATAGGACAGCACGAGGAAGGAGGTTTACCTGCACCTCAAAAATCCCTGGCAGATACTGCCCAGGGAGTAACGTGACTCCACAGGCATGCACCGATCATGAAGGGAAGGGCTGGTGGGGGTCAGCATGTACCCCAGAGAGGAGGAGGAGCAGCAGGGGGAGAAAAGCCTTCCTAGCTATTACTGGGTACACAACCAGGAACACATCCATTTCCCTGACTTTTCAATGCTTTAAGCAAAGAGCCCCTAGACCTGTCTGTGACATCCCGAGGTGATGGCAGACTTTGCCAGCTCTTCCTAAACACCTTCCCCTACTGTTAACAGCCTCCACTCTCAGGCTGACCCGCTGCCAGCCGTCATCCATCCGCTGCATTACCTCTGCCAAACCTGGAAAGCACTCCACCTGGAGTGGTGAACCCCCTCATCCTGGGCATAGTTTTGGTACTGAGGCCTCTTGTACCTCATAATCTCCCAGCAATGGGGCTGGTTAGGAGGTGGCAATACTGTCAAATGGCAAACATCACTTGCAGCCGTGGCTGGCACCCTGTCACAAGCAGGAGCGTTCCCACTTTGTGCCTCTCACTCCCACCTGGGCCTGCAGGCACCCCTGCAGCACTCAAAAGCTGCCAAAGGGCCTTGTGAGGTTCAACAGGACCAGCAAGATAGACAGAACCCCACCCCACATCACGAGGACCACTGATGCAGCTCCTCGGCATCAGGGAGCCATCGACATCACCTGCCCAGTGCTCTGCTCTAAGAAAGAGCAACTTCACTGAAACCATGAAAACTGGATAGCAAGCGAAAAGGGTATTACTGATCTCGAGCATGTGCGTGGGTCTGAGTTACTCTGAATAATTTAAGTCAGGCTTCTTTTATCTCTCCCCTGCTCCAGAGTTGCTACCACTGCCACGTACTTGAACCTGACAGGCTTCCCGGGCGGCTGGAGGTGGGGTGCCTCCTGTACAATGGGAGCTGAAAGGGAAATGCTAAAAGACAACTTAAAGAGACTCCTTAATCACCCTGGACTTCAAATCTTTACCTCTCATCTCCGCATGTTACATAGCTGAAGGACGCTCCCCGCAACTGAACGGGACACAGGCAGAGGTTGCAGGAGAGCTGGGGAAGCTCTTGGCCACTGCCAACACAGTAAATGGGGAAACAAAGCCCCAGGTCGGGATCTCTCCCCACATCCTTCTGGAGTCCTGGTAGGGGAGCCTCTCCAAACTACACGTATGTAGGTACAAGTGTGCCAGTGAAGAGCCTGGTGGCACCACCTGCTAGCCACACCACACAGATGACAGCGCCTGTTTTCTACAGCAAATCGATCACAGGAATGTGGACACAAGGGAATGCAGCCACTCAGGCCGCCAGCGGCTTTGGCAGCACTCTTGACAGCAGCCCTGTGGCAGATGGGACATGACCAGCAGCTCAGTACCATTCCCAGCAGGCCCAGGCTCTCATGGAAAAAGCCATCATCTGCAGTCCTCCTCCATTACAATCTCCCCCAAAAAAATACCTCCCGGGGCATTGCACAGCATCTGACACACACAGATGCAAAGGGCCACTTCACAGTCCATCCCCATGCCAAAAGGGGAGCTTCGCAACTCCACAGCTTGCAACTCTCGTCCTAAGCACAAGTGGTTATTTCAAACTACATCTTTCATACAAAGACACCAGAAGTAATTCTAAATTAATGGGGCAATAGCTAATGTACACATATTTGGTGATGGCTTAGCAAACCCAGCTCAAGAATTAACTGTATATTAATTCTCTTCTATGTTTGCTTTGCAGAAGCTAAAAAATTAATTCAGGCAGAAGAGTATCAGCTTGCAGAGTCTTTAAGTTTCTCTCAGCCGAAAGCAAAGCCCAAATTCCATTGCAGAGCTGATCTGGGCTGCTTGCTGGTGTTGCATTGCTGGCAGGGAATGGACAAGAGGGGAAGGAGAGACAGAGCTAGTGGGCTTTGCAGTTTATTTTAGGGAGAGGAGGTTGGTGGTGTGTACGGAAGAGAAAGGAGCCTCCTAGCCCAGTTATTTTGCCTGTTGCAATGCCCTGGACAGCTATAAAAATAGAAGAACTGGGCTGGGAGGAGTATAAAACCTGAATCAAAATCCAGCAGTGGGAAAACAGCAAAAGCATTAGCTGCTCACAGAGATGAAGCTGCCACATTTGTAAATGGAGTTTAAAAAAGTCTCTGCAAGAGCTGGGCAGAAATGGCTGAGTGGCGAGCAAGGACGTCATGGCAGGGTGAGGAGGACACGGGAGGTGGGGAGAGGGCTCGGGCTCACCCCTCGATGCTCTGCAGCTCCACTGGGATCTGGTGGGTGGCAGGGGGCAGCCATGGCAGCGCAGGGGCAGCACGGCAGGCGCAGGGCGGCTGTCAGCTGCTCGGGATTATCTGCGGCCCTGAGTAGGCAAGCGTGGCCAGGTGCAAGGGGGAAATGTTGGCAGCAAGGCGGGGAGGGAGGCAGATGGGAGGCTGGCATCTACGCAGGCAGCTTTTTTGGGGGAAGGAAGGGGAGGTGTGAGCCAGGTCCCTATGCTGCCACATTGCATCTAGCAGAGGAGATGAACCAGCAGCAGCTAGAGGCTTACACCAAAAAGGCCTTGGCAGAGAGAGAAATTGAGCAGTGCCATGTCCTGTATCTACCAAAAATCGGTTGAAAATGGACAGGCTGTCAAGAAGCAGCTTTTGAGGATCCAAGGAAGGGAGGCAGAGAAGCTGCTAAGGACAAACCTACATTACAGATGCCTGCCTGGGACAGCACAGGAAAGCAAACGCTGCGGAGATGCAGATGCTCTCCCATTGATGTAATGTGATGGGGATAAGTACCTGAAGCACAAAAATAATGTCCCACCTCCGAATACATTTAAGCCAGAAAGCACTGGATGCCTTTCTCCTACCAGCTGGGCAGCTCTGGGATTAGTGGGGATGGATGGAGCTGGGTGAGATTATGTTTGGGACTACCTGGTGTGGCAGATGCACCCACCCTACTAAAGACCTGAGAAAGACCCAACAACAACCGTGCTGAAGTTTCTGGCCCTGGTGACGCCAGGACTGCCTCCCCCTCACAGCTCATGTCTGGTCCACACAGTGGGGGTCAAAGGCAGGAAAGTTGGGGTCTCCAGCCAATAGGACCATGTATTGACCACAGATCAGATTCGACCAGGGTATAAACGAGGCTCTGTCAGAAGACTCATTTGAGTCGGTCCTCCTGAGAGCAGCGGGTCGACTCAGAGAGTCGAGACGCCACTTAAGGTAACTTCTTGAGATTGAGAGCCCTCCCTTTTTAGGTGAGTGAGTGACTGAGAGCCTATTTTGGATCGTTTGGCCAAAAACTTAAGAATTCTTAACTCAGCTGTGTCTGGTAATATTCCCAACCAGCATATCGAACCTGTATTTGTTAAATGTCAGTGCAATGTTGTTCTGGTGAATGAAGTTTTGTCTGCTTAATTTCAGTTGCAGATTCAAAGCTTGCTTGAGTTCATTATTCGTGTGCTCGTAGCCAGTTTGATGTGATTCCATGACACGTGGTATTTGTCTTCAAAAGCAGGGACCAGGCACTGAGCACCCAGGCGCTGTCCCACACGTCAAGGGCAATGCGCACACCAAATACCAGAACGGCTCCCAGCACTCAGGTACCCACTGCAGCCGCGGCGGTGATCCTCACCTTGGCAACCAACCTCAACTTGGCCATTTTGAGACCCAGCTGGGATTATTTTAAGCTACTGTTTCTGCGAAAGCAATGGGAAATGGCAGAAGCTGTCCTCCCAGAGGAGAGCTGTTTCACACACTTAGCCTCTGCTGCCACTCCACCCTCTGAGTCTGGGATCCAACTCACTTCAAACACAGCTTGGGTTCATCCAACGCAGCTGGCAGCCGATCACTGCTGGTGTAAAACATTGTGTCCACACCAGGATCGGGGCCTGGCATGCCGCTGGCCTCTTGTAACCCACCCAGTACAGCAGCAGCTTTTATCACCACGCGTGCAGGATGCCCCAGCCAGGTTGAAGCAAGCTGAAGGTGTCCTCTTTCCACCTGGATTTGTGTGGCATACACAGCCCTGCCCCTGCCACCACTGCTGGTTCTCAATGCTTTGTTTCTTAGCGGGTAAGGTACTAGGAGGGCAATTTCAAACACAAACATACATGTATATAATTTCCAGGTCTGTAATTACCTGGAAGTTGCTTTGCCTCTAGCCAGCCAAGGACACCACATGCTGGTGAGGCTCTCCTGATGCAACTCACTGTGGAACAAATGCTTACAGGGCAGCTTTGCCCAGCAAACACACCACAGAATCCCTGTGCTCG
>NW_010160309.1:39998-47990 GCF_000695765.1 Mesitornis unicolor | reverse complement strand
GCGGCAGTGCTCCGCACGCCCCTCTAGGCCCCAGCCACTCTGTAGCCTCCCTTTCTGGGGACAGGCACTACTCCACATCCCGCTCCCTTTCTGCTCAGCTGGGACCGTACTGAAACCTGTCAGCTGGGAATTAAGGTATCATTTTGCTGCAGAAAAGAATGCAGGGCTATGCTGCCAGGCCTGCAGAAGCCACACATACCATCACAGTGATCTGCTGAGCAAACTGGACAAGGCAATACCCTACCCTCCTGTCTCTGTGCTCCCCTTCCTGACACATCTGTTCAGTCTGCTGGCTCTCTCCGTGCCCACATCTCCGCTGAATTTAGCCACCAGAGCTTTCAGAAGAGTTTGCTTAGACCCATTTTGCTAGAGAAGACCAAAAAGCTTTTTTTTTTTTAAAAAAAAGGTTTTGTTTGTTTGTTTTGGTTTGTTGTGATGTTTGTTTGGTTTGGTTTGTTGGTGGGTTTTTGTTTGTTTGTGTTTGTTTGTGGTTTTTGTCTGTTTCTTTATTTTCTTAAACAGAAGCAGCTCTGAATGCCCGGGCAGCATGGTTTGCAACCAACTCTTCCCCTGGCTGCTCTGGCCGTTCTTCCCCTTGGAGAGATCTGCCAGGCTCTGTCTTTCTCCAAGGCCGTAACACAACCAAAGCAAAAATACACAAAACCCAAAACCCCAAACTCCATCTGCCACAAAATAAAAATATGATTGTAAGGAAAGTGATAAGTAACACGTTGGTGCAGATCTTCACCGAGCACGCAGTTATGTATGCTGACAAAGGGAAGATGGGCCTATACATCTTTACTGTAACCGCAGCGGCTGTAAAGCTGCCTACCATGAAATGCCCACTCTGTTAAATGGCAGGCAGAGAGCTGCCACGGTAGCTGTGGCTGAGGGTGCTACACAGGCACTACAGAGGAAAATGAGAAAAGAATTTATAAAGTGGTGGTAGATCATTCTCGAAGGCTGTTGATTGCGGTTAGAAATAAGTTTCATAATCATTTGGGAGAGTTATTGCAGGGAACAGCACAGAACTTTGGTCATGTCTTCAAAAATAAATAATCTGAATTGGTTAAATAAAATCCGGGCACGAGAAGACAATTTACTGACTCTGAATTGCTAAAAGCCTGGGGATTAGCCAAAGATAGCTCTCGTTTACCAAATACGTTTAACAGAACAAAAGTGCTTGCAGAAGATTGTATTGTAGTATACTAATTGTGTATTTTATTTTGAAAATTGAATATGGAGACGCTATTAAGAACTGTCCACAGTACAAACAGTCAGCTTTGTCAAGTAAAACTAAAATAGGTTGCAGACTACGCCAGCAGACAGACTGCCTTGACCGAGACAGGGAGGTGCTACTCCATTAACCAAAGCCTCATTTCACTGCCGAAGCCCATAGTGATGGGACTCCAACGACTGAATTACCCCAGTGTACACTTTCTGTGGATAGGTTGACCCTCAGAAGAGTAACACAGAGAACTGGCTATTAACCCATAGTCAGAAACTTGTTGCTTTTTCCAGCACTCAGGCTCAGATATAATTTTTCCTCCTACCGAAGGCTCCTTTCCTCTGCCAGGACTCACGCGGTGGCTGCGGTGCATGGATGCACGGAGCCATAGGAACACAGCTGATGGAGGTGGAGGGCGGCACACACAGAAGACCACTTCACATTGCAATTGCTTACCCTTGTTTTGGCTGCCCACAGGCAAGCAATACCAAGACTAACACAAGTAGAAGCAAAAATAAAACACATAAACCAGCAGATTTGTACTCCTGTTCTGCACACATATGAAAATGATAGGAAAAAAAAATCACTGTATATGCAATATCTTCTTACATGAATGAAGCTCCTTATGACCTCAAAGCAATGCACTCACTTGCAGGGCTGGAAGTTTAAGTGCTTGAGCATTTCATTCAGGTGACAGGCAGCCCTTTTTAGTCTTAATCAGCAGATACTCAGTTAGCTAACTTGTAGACATAAAGCAAATCTACTTAGGGAATAAATGTCTAAATAAATATGAGAGATGGGATGCTGATCTTTTAATGTTCCTCTGCAGGGTAAATAAAATTATGGGGTTTTTTAACTTCAATTCATTCACGGTATTTGTTTGTTATTGCATGATAAAAAGACTGCGTGCCTAGCTCGCTAGGTCTTCCCTCTACCCTGGAGTGAGAGGTTGCCCAGCTAAGATGAGGGCTACCAAGAAGGCAGGTGGGCACACAAAGCCACGGCACTCATCAGACAGATCTACAGATAAGCCAGGGGTATGTCAACTGCCCACCTGAAGTCTGTTTAGTGCAGAAAGAGGGCAATTATTGCAGCAGAGACAAAGGAAAATTGGAGCAGGCTGGAGGAACATCATCTTGCATGATGAGTTTGCCATACCCGAGTCTGAGAGACACAAATAGCCTTTCTTCTAGTTATCTCCCATCTGCCACTTTCATTTGGTCATTAAAACCTTTTTAAAAAATGATTAAACAAGTAACACTGCCTAACTAATGAATGTTGAATTATCGGTGTAAATATGCCAACATTTATTTATTTATTTGCCTCACCAAGAACATGCTCTCTTCTGTTTGGTTTTCCATTCTAATGACTACAATTTATCACATTAACTAGACTTCCAGTTTGCTGGGTTTTGTTTCAAGTTCTGCTTTTTGCTGAGACATCTGCGAGAGGGCAGTCTCAGGTAAGAGAAGTAATAAAACTAATAAAAATGCAATATTAACTGTCACCAAAAAGCACAGGTGACTGAACCACCTTCATTTACTACACAGATCCCTTATTTCTTCCTCTCATTTGCTGATTTTACTACCCACTTTGCACTAATATTTTACTCTGCTCATGGCAGCTCTCCACAAGGAACAACGATTCCCTAATTTCCAGATAATTTGCTTTACCTACCTACCAGGAGGCAGTGTAAGAAGGAACAAGAGCCAAAGCAGGAGAACCATCCGTGATGAATTTGAGCCACACACGATGGCTCAGTCAGGAGTTTCAGAGGGCATCTAGAATTCCATCAATGGCCGAATCAGTGCAGGGATCCTGCCCTCACAGGAGGTATCTACTGCCTAACACGGTGGAAAACGTTAGTCCAGCTGCACCAAGGCTGTATCTATTTCAGAGCACAAGCATATGTGTCTTCCCCACCTGTGACAACTGTGAAATGTATGGATAGCATTTACTTCCTAGGCATTCGTCACTCAAATTAACAGGCAACCTGTTAGTCTGAGTGCAATTAGCACCCCAAACTTTACTCCAGACATATCTGGAAGCTGAATTTTGCTTGCAGATCTTTTAGCAGCCTGCAGTATGCTTTGAGTAAATATAGGCCAACATATAGAGTGGAAATTCCGTGAAATCCCCAACAAATTTAATGTGAAGCAAAGCTTCACTGTTGGAGAACCTGCTTTGCCTTTGATAAAACCCAGAAAGGAAAGCTGACATTTTTTACAAACTGAAATTGAGCATTAGGTTCACCCGAGACCTGGCAAAGGGAACAACAGCGTAACACAGGCTGCCAGGGCTGACTCCTGCCGCCCTCTTCCTGCTGTCAAACCTACACCTGCTGCTCCCCTAACGTGCATTTTATGAAAATGCCAGTCACATATAGACACGTATCTTGAAACACTAGCATTAGTATTTTGCAGAAGCATGCTCAAGTGATACGATACGGGCAGCACAAACCCGTATCTGTATCATGGCTTGACTTCTTCTATTGGAGAGTATGACCAGCACAGCCTGAGCCTGCAACCACACTGCCATGGGCTGCCTTTTCTACTGTGGTCCTCACACCTACATATCAGTTTCTTCCATGTTGCAGCCACTCCATCTGCAGCATCCTCAGATGCCCACCTGAGTGCACTGGACCACTCCTTCACTGGGATATTTCTTCAAATAGAATTAGTTTTGAAATGCCAAATAACGATAGGCTTAAACTCTTTTAATTCGGCATTCATCTTTCCCTCCTTGTTGCTACCACGTTAACCACACTGAAATGTTCCTTCACAAACCTAAGAGCCTTATATTTCCTTAAAGTTTGAAGTAAAGAGGGGTGAGGGAGTGCGCAACCCAGGCTCCATGGTGGCAGGACAGTCTCCATCTCTCACAGACTTTCCTTGGATGCTGAAGATTCAATTAGGCTCATAACTCCAGTCTTGCACATGAAGAAGGTTTTATGTTCATTCAGCAATCTCCTTTCTTTTTCCTCCGTCTTCTTAAATGCTCCACAAATGTTGCCCAGAGTTCTTCCCTTGCTTAGTCTAACAATCAGTCTATATATAACATTTTATTAGAATAAGCTTCTCCAAACCTCCAGTGCTTACCTGCATGATTCTCTGACCTTCCTAAACCTTACCTTACCTGCTCCATACCTGCTACACAGTGATCGAGACCTGCAAGGTGTCACCTTCCTGCATAGTGACATGGCTTTCTCCCCTGAGTCCTGGATAAACCTAAACCACACATACTCAGAGCATCTGTCACAGCAATGACATTGCTCTTGTTCTTTGCACATCTGTGACGCTTTATTATCCTCTCATATTTCAGTGGAGCTGGTGGGAAAGAGACCTACCCTTCTCCAGCCTAGCATCCCTGGCTACTTCCCACAACAAAATAAAATTGCTTACCCGCAGAAAAGAGAGGTCTCGGTTGTGCTCAATGCTGGTGATTTCCAGATTGCCCATAACTACCTCGCAGTTCTCATAGTACTTGCGCAGGGCCCGATACTGCTGCTCCAGGTCAGAGAGGGAGCTCAGCTTGTTCTCGGTGCCAGCACACACTGCAAGAAAGCACAGGACAAACAATCACAGTGAGAGTGGAAGAGAGGCACAGGAGCAGAGAAGGACATAATGTTTGTATACAGGGATACAGGCAATTGTAAGCAAAAAAACCCCCAGAATTATTCACAGGATTGGGTCCTGCAAAAAAAAACGCAGCCCAAGTTACTTGACTATCAGCAGCAGAGGTGGGAAGGTACAAACAGAGGCCAGGACAATCTCACCAATTTAAATGCATCTCAACAAATGGGATGAGGCGCTGGTATTTACTGCCAAATGGGCAGAAAGGTTGAAAACATAGAAATGCATGAAAAATGCAAAGCTACCTGAACCCAGCGCCTAAGAGCCAAACCCAGGTCTCAACTAAGCCCCTCCTCATTCTGCCAATGACAGAAACAGACACTGAACAAAGATGTGCCAGCCAGAGACTAACAGATGTAAAGCTGGAGAGAGCTGTGCACCCAGGCCAAGCCGGGTAATCCAACATTTTCCCTATTCAGCTGATGCTCAGAAGCCAATAGCAACCTGACCAGAAGGCATAGACCCAACGGTGTATGGCAGCGCATACCCAACATGGCAAAAACCATGTTGTCTTTCCACAAGTCACTGGACTGTGATCTGAATGTGCAAGTTAGGAGTTCATTTTCAGAAGGTGTCCTTCAATGTCACACTACTCTGTTCTACGTTTTGAAGCCCAGTTCAAACACAGCTCTGCTCAGTCTACTAGCACGCCATGAACCAAGCAATGACAAAAAACTGATGCAGGAAAGAAACACAGAAGCACCATTTTACAGCAGTTTTTCATGTGCCACTCAGCCTGCCAGGACAGCAACGCTACTTAAACGGTTAAGTGTGGGGCTGAGCTTTTTTTGCATGCACTTACTTTTCCTCTTTACCAACAGCTTGTGGGTTGTTCTTATCTGCGAGCAAATTAAACTGAATATATCCAAACCATTGAAATGGGCATTATATCATGCAAAACATGAGCAGAACAGCATTTCTGGAGCCATTCCCACTTCTGGATTAGATCAATACAAACAAAACTCTCCATGACTGGAGGCATAATCAGTAAAATTGGCTAAAAAATGCTCAGGTCTTTTTTTTTTAAATATCAAAAGTAATTAGGTTTTTGAGTACTGCTATTATTGACTGTTTATTTACTACCCCCCCCCCCCTTTTTTTTTTACATGGAAACAGAAGCAATTCTCATCTCTCTTCTCCACTGTGTGCTCTCTGCTGCAGAGCAATCTGCTCTTGTGCCAGGGCGATTCGAGCCTCAAGCAGCCTCGGCAAAGGGCTTCGGGAGGCAGCCAAAACCCCAGCAACTCCTCAAAGTTCTCTCCTAAGGAAACTCCCTCTGTCCTAAAAACGCCAGCAGAAATCTGTTCCTCCTGAACTGTAACTCCCCACTGAGGAGGGATCACAGGGGCTGGTTTCATGGTGAGCCATTCATGGGATTAAAGTTTTATGAGATAATTTTCGGGGTTTGGGTTTCCAGCAGCTAAAGAGCATGGACCAAAGCTGACCAGACACGATGTAGGACTGCTCTTCCAACTACACGACTGGTCTAGTTACTGAAGGAAATATCGCAGAGGATGTAAATTTTTATTTATTTCTATGATCTGGTAAAAGTAAAATTCCAAAGCCCTTGCTAAATTTAAAAACTTGAAATATTTGACACATATTCATTAGACCGCATTGCAGAACAACAAAACTGGTTGGTTTGCTCAGGTTTTAAAATGAAAAATACCACCTCATTTCAAGGCTTGATTTAAAGCACGAACATTCCCTATTTTGAATTTTGTCTTATAAAACCTTACCACTTGGAGTAAAACATATCTAAATGAGATTTTATCTATAATGTTTTTGATGGCCATTTTGGGGCATCCCCAAGATGGAAAGACACGGTCCCACTGAGACCTGATGTAGCTCTGCTGGACTGGAATCACGTGGAAGGACTGACCACTGCTGCTAGGGGATAGCACACTTCTATTTTTTTAAATACAAAGCCCTGTCACGTTCATATTTGAAGCTTCTTTCAGAACAACCTCAAGATCTGCTGTACAAGCACCTTCACCCTTCAGGAAGATGCTTGCCTGTCCCTGCCACAGAAGAAATGAAATTTGAAAATGTTTGCTACCCATTTACAGAATCAGTTTGCTTTTTCTTTAAAAGCAGCAGCAGCAGCATCTATAACAACGAGACTGACTGTGTTTCCAGCTGGATCAGTATGATTCTGTCTTAAGGCTCCCGAGGACTAATAAATAATTTCTGTTCCATTTCGCAATCGGTGCTAAGGATCAACACAGCTCAGAAAACAATTCCAGCAGCTCAGCTAATAAAGCTATATACTGCAACACTGGTATTTCATGTTGCACACCCATTAAATGTTTCCCGAAAGCTAATTTAGCCATTTGTTGCTGTGAGGAGGCAGAGCACCTGGAGCCTGCTCTTGCAAGAGGATTCAGTGAGAGTGAAGCCAGTCCAGATGTAAACCAGGGCTGCAAGTTTTATTTGAGTGAGATTAATTTTGTATAACCAAACCATCGCAGTAACCACTCCCAGCTTTTGATATAGCTATGGAAATAAATTCTTTTGGATGAATAAAACCTTAAAAGAAAATTTAGAAGAAATAATGTAATCCTTAAAATTTATCTCACAGTAATTCCATGCATTTCATTTCTGTCTTAAAAAAGAGAACCTCTCTTGGTCTTCTGCTGCACAAAGCATCTGCTTTTTCCAGCTCATACCCAGGCCTCTGCTGCTTGCCTGATACAAGGCAAAAGGTCTGTACAAGCCAGCCCCTCTCTGCCTGCTCTGCTGCAAAATTTGGGAAACAGGAGGAAGACGCTGCTCGCCTGCAGTCACCGCAGGCCTGGCTCAGCTTGTGCAGCTCTGTACTGTCCTGACAGGCTATCTCCCTTCACAAAAATAATGATAACGATCATAATGATAATAATGATGATGATGATAATAATAAAAAACTGTACAGATTGCCTCAAATGAAGTAGTAGAACAGAACTGAGACAATCCCACATCAGTCGGGGGGTGCAGCAGTGCAGGGTTTCTGCCATCAGTGCCCAACCCACAGTGCAGCTCCAGCAGAACAAGCACTCGGAGCAGGAGAGAGCCCCGACCAGAGGAACGCGCTGAAGTCCCAAAGCAAACACGGGTCACTAATAAGCCATTCTTATAATAAGCCATTAATCTCTC
>NW_010160309.1:27449-39967 GCF_000695765.1 Mesitornis unicolor | reverse complement strand
CTTTACAGCATGGGTTTTGAACATATACTTTTGACGCACCTAATAATTATGTCAGATTCAAAATACAGAAGAGAGAACTAAGCAAGTTTTTTAAAAAAGCAGATTAGATCAATTGCCACTCGCAGGAAGACAGAGCTGGGACAGCACCTCCATCCTTTGCACAGAGTCCTTTAAAACAGACATTAGATTTGCTGCTGGGTTGTTTTTTTTAAGGCAAAATAAAATTAACAGGGTAAAAAGCCATTCTGGCCATGAGGAGAAATGCTGCTGCCACGTACTATTAAAAGGAGCTCCTGTTTGTCCACACACACCAGGGAACCAAACCTGGGCCAGAAAGCAGGCTGTGAACTAGTGTTTAAGAGTAAGTTTTAACCCCTCATTTTGAGCCACAAGAGGCAATTTACCCAGCTGCCCCCAGGGAAAACAAACAAACAAAAAACCGCTTTGGCTCTCATTTGTCAAAACAGTAAAGCAGCACTGAAGCAACCACATGTGAAGTGGGAGCTGAGCAGAAGTTGCATGGGAACCCCAGTCTGTCTGCCTCTGGGATGGACGCAGTGCATGAACGGATCCCCTCACCCTCCTGCTCATGTCCTGCAACAGAAACAGCAACAGGCACCTTTGTGTTATAGCTGCTCCTTATTTTAAAGTGCCAAAATAATACATATTTTCAGGGATGCTCTATTCATATATGGCCATAAACGTGAGTACAACAAAACGTAACTCCTTGTCATGCTATGCAAAACCACTGTGATTTATAGTTCATTAACTCTCTTCAAAGCACTTCACTGTATATTATTAGACATGTTATCTTATATAGCCCCAGAAACTGATGAGTAGCAAGAAAATAAAGATTACACAATAAAAGCAGTCCCTGCAGCAGAAGTTCTCCAAGTTAATTCAAAAATACTAATTCCCCTGCCTCCAACAGAGGTCCAAAAAGTAACAGCTTAAGATCACAGAATCACAGAATCGCTCGGTTGGAAAAGCCCTCTGAGATCATCACGTCCAACCGTTCCTGTCTACCCCCTAAACCATATCCTTAAGTACCTCATCTACCCGCTCTTTAAACACATCCAGGGATGGTGACTCCACCACCTCCCTGGGCAGCCTGTTCCAGCTTCTGACGACCCTCTCAGTACAGAACTTCCTCCTTATCTCTAACCTGAACCTCCCTTGGCACAGCTTGGTGCCGTTTCCCCTTGTTCTATCCCCCATCACCTGGGAGAAGAGCCCAGCACCCACCTCTCTACAAGCTCCCTTGAGGCAGTTGTAGGTGGTGATGAGGTCTCCCCTCAGCCTTCTCTTCTCCAGGCTAAACAAGCCCAGTTCCCTCAGCCGCTCCTCATCAGGCTTGTTCTCCAGAGCCCTCCCCATCCTTGTGGCTCTGCTCTGAACACGCTCCAGAATCTCAACATCCTTCTTATAGTGAGGGGCCCAGAACTGAACACAGCACTCGAGGTGCGGCCTCACCAGTGCCGAGTACAGGGGGATGATCACCTCCCTGGACCTGCTGGTCACACTGTTTTTAGTGTGGACCTCCTGTCTGCAGCTTCTCTCACCACTGAGCATCTCTGAGCACAGATACTCCTGACTTGCTCTGGAGGTCTTACAGAAGTGTCTCAATGAGGGAAAACTTTCAGTGCCGTTTCAATGCACACCCAGGAAAAGCTGACATCCCCTTACGTTTTTCCCAGAAAGAAACACCAGTGAGCTGTTGACAGACAGCCTATACCAGGTTACCAGCATGCCATGAAGCTCTCAAACACATCCCTCCACCAGCAGCACTTGGTCATTCCCTCTCTTTCCATATTCTGGCAACAAACCTCGCAGAGGTTTGCATGTATACCTGTCCAGAGACACCCACCACTAACATTATCCCAAAACTGAAGGATGTGCCCCTTCCCATCCAGGGGGCTCCAAACTGGTGGTGACAGCAACCGCCCAGGCTGCCAACCCATTGCTGCTTCTCATCTACATCCCAAACGTAGAGGATTTTGGGCAGGCACCGAGGCAGAGGCTGCTCTGGCCATCACGAAAGTGGATTTTAAGCATTAATCACATATTCACACTTTGCATCCAGTTGTTTACTTATTATCAGCTACCTAAAGTGACAGAAAAGAGCTTCAGCTCCTAATGTCCCCAATTACAGCAGTAATAATCGCCTGTATTGAATTGAATTTATGTTTTTCATCAATATCCATGCACATGACTTGGAAATTAATTTCCCATTGACATCTTTTTCATAACAAAGCTAAATCATTCGTTTGCTCACTCAAAGGCAGCAAATAGCAGAGGCATTTAAAAATGTCCTTTGGCTTCTGCATTTTAGGCCATTATTTTTCTCTGCTCTGCTGGTGATAAATCTATACGTTAAATTAAGAAATCACATTTGACTCAATCTAGTTCTGTTTCTTGTAATACTAATGGATTTTATAATCCTCTCAGCTCAACAGATAAACTACCTTTTAGAAGGAGGTCAACTTGTTCCATTTCTTAATCAACTCCTCTCCAGATCTGCCTACATCTGAAGTTACTCTGGACAAGTGAATCCCATCATCTCTGGTGTGGTCACCTCTGCCTGAAATACCAGTGTCTCGTTCCTCTCCCAAAACACTGTCAGACAAGCAGCGATGAGGCATCCTCATTGCCAGCTCCAAGGGAGTTATCTCGAGCATCTGGACACATTCTTTAGAATCATAAAACATTTCTTAACATCTCTTCGGTGAGGATGCGGGAGAGCGGTGCGTTTGCTCTGCACCAGCCTCTGCCTGAACGCAGCACAACTTCCCTTTCCCAAGTAGTTTGTCAAGCAGCCCAAAAACACAAGAGGAGGCTTAAACTCTCAAACTCACAGGTTTCAGGAGCGCATTTACAAAAGCAGAATCTCACATTCCTTCACCCAGGTCAGGACAAGCCCAACAGCAGCCAGAACCTCTTTCTAAGCCATCTTTTTCCCATACTTCCCACTACTTTATTTACTTAATTAGCTCTGTTTTCACAGAAAGCACCACCATCAGGGTTCCCTGAAAGACAGCTAACGTAACTGTTTATTAATAATTGCAAACACTCATGGCAATTTGTTAAGGCCCCCAGATGGGGGGAAATACTCGAGCCCCTTAAGGAACAACCAATTACCAGCAATGCCGCAGGAGTCCCCATTCAGTTCATTATGCTCTGTGCTCTCAGCAACAGCCTGGGCCCTATCATGCGTGTGCACAGAGAAAGGGGTAAACACGCTTTTAATCCTTTCATTATTATTTTACAGCTCTCCTTCAATGAGCTGCAAAAGCCCTGAATTTTCTTGCAAATAGGCACGTTGTAATGAAGGGAGACACCACCTGCACTTACAGCCTTGCAGACGTCTCCTGGGAGAAGGCAAAACGCTCCTTGAGGTCACCAGCCATTTTCCTGTAAACCCAGTGGTTTCAGAGAGTGTTTTAAAATTAGAGGCTTGCTTTACCCTAGGTGAGAGACCGTAATGAAGGAGAGCATAATTTTCCCTGTACTCCTCATTAAAAGCTCAGCTGGCACAAGTGTTTTCCTTCCATAAGGTCTGCTCAATGCTAGAAAATTATCATCCCATTTGAATCCAGTTGCATGCAATCAACCCGACTGTCGTGAACCTCTGGGCAGTCGCACGGCCAGGAGAGAATCACAGAATGGCTCGGTTGGAAAAGCCCTCTGAGATCATCACATCCAACCGTTCCTGTCTACCCCCTAAACCATATCCTTAAGTACCTCATCTACCCGCTCTTTAAACACATCCAGGGATGGTGACTCCACCACCTCCCTGGGCAGCCTGGTCCAGCTTCTGACGACCCTCTCAGTAAAGAACTTCCTCCTTCTCTCTAACCTGAAGCTCAGCTTCGCCACGGAGCCGCCATTCAGTCCATCAGGATGTCATCGGGATGAGGTGACATGGTACAGGGCTGGCCCACAGTGGCTATAAGCCACACCATCATGGCTTTAATCCCTTCTACCTGTGTGTAAAATGAGCAAACGGCCCAGAAACACAACCCAGGCAGTGCTAGCATTTATTTTGATTTCAACGTTAAGCTCTCTACAACTCCTAAATAAAGTCAAATGAAAAAAATAACTATAATTTTAATGTAGACTTTAATCTACCATTCTAAAAGGATACTCTGAAACACTTCTACAGCCCTTCATCTCCTTGCAGAAAGAAGCGGTTCCTAGGTTGATAGCACTAGGGTCCAAAAGCCTCAATTGCCTGGAATTTGCTTGCAAAACTTACAAATATTGTTTCATATGCCATTGTACAAGCTCCACAGCACGTCCAGAAAAGCTGCAGGGATGTGTGTTATCAGGGCGATCCCACCTCCAGCAGAGGTTCATCAGATGCCATACGCAAAAGGGAGATCTTTCCCAATTTTATGAACAGGAACACAAATAGGCACTGTAGAGACTGACAATGACTGTAACTTCAGCAAGGAGGATTAGTAACTTTTCCAAGCTGATGGCACCCTGTCCTTAGCTCTCCAAAATCTGTGTGGTGGATGCTACACAGCACATTTTACCAGTGTAGCACTCCTGTTCGTACCAACCAAAAAACGGCATCACAGTGTTGATTAGATTTTACTGTGACACTCAAGGATAACTGCCTGTGCCGACCGTGTCAAGCCATTGTCATCTGCTTGTGTAACACAAATATTTTCAGCATTGTTCCTCTTCTGGTTTTCTCACATATATATTATGATACAGCAACCAGAAAGGCAAAAATGGGGAAAATGTACTGCAAGACCTATTTCACACAGCTACCACTAATAACGAAAACATAAAACCAACAACCAACCAACCAAAAAAACCCCATCCACAAACCAGAAAATAATACAAGAGGCTTTGCCAATAGTTCTTCCCCTCCAAAGCCCTTATACCAAATTATTTTCTCTGAGTACTTCCTTCCCCTTTTCTCCCAACTCTTCACAGACGCACACACATGCACACTTTCTTTCCTCATTTCATTCTATTTTGAGGGTAAATAGTTGCTTCTTAACTATAATGTAGGTACCGGACTTGACAAGCAATTAAAGCAAACAATTTCCACTCATCTAACTTTGCCAAATTAGTCATCTGCCATCTGCTCTATCATCTGGCTCTCCTTGAGGTCTTGCTGTGAATCTGGAAGCACTGGCTCTGACAAGGAGGCAGCAGTTAAGCCTCTAAGCAGGCGGGGAACCCGAGGGACAGAGAAGACACAGGGGGGACACGTGGCCTGGCACTGCTCACTGCCACCCATATCAGGCCAGCTCTGAGGAAGTGCTCTCTGGCTCCAGTAGTCAAATTGGCAAATTGCTGCCACACAAGTTGTGATAGAAAAGCATTTAAAACTAAAGATTTCTTCCACAGCCACTTAGGTGGCATAGTATCTGAGGAGGAGCATGAGATTTTTGTTTACTGGACATGAGATGCAAAAAATAACTTACTGTATTGAAACCTCTTCAGTATTTACAGTTTAGTTCCCAATGAAGTACATAACCTAAACAAGCAATTAATAGACACTATCTAAGAAAGATCTGAGTTGTCTCTGCTGCATGCACTTGGCTTAGTTCAGCTGAGGCCTTGTTTTGAGACATTGAAAAGGTTTTCAAATAACTCTGAAATACACCACCAGTCTCCTCTGCTCTCCAACTTCCAAGCACTGGCAGGACCTCTCTCTGATACCAGGTTTCCAGTTTGGGCTCCTTACTGGGTCTTCCCAGATGATTAAGAATATCACCAGCACCCCTTGATCACCTCACCTGTGTTTCCTCTCCAGGGAAATTAAATACCACTCCAGAGTGCGAGTTAGTCCACGCAAATGCTGCTGTTGTGGTCATGGCCATGTGGTGACGTTGGTGAAGACCTTTACAGGTCGCCTATTCCTCCACCAGTCTCCAGTTCAGCCCCTTGAGTGCAGCACCCAAAATTAAGCTTGCGAATCTAACTCTTAATGCCAAGAACTAAAAATCCTTCCCGACAGTACCAAAGTATAGACCATCACCGATACCTTCGAACATTAATGAGTCTACAGATAAACAATCATGACTAATACAAGGCCATGCACTCTTGGGCAGCTAAACGCAGAGTGAAGCGCCAAGCTGAAGGCCTAAGAGCTTGAAAATATTGCTCTCCCCACTTTCCAACCCTCACCCTTCACAAGTCCTGCTCCAGTACAGCAGCAATAGCTCATGCAACCTGTTTCCTTCCATCGCTGCATCACGGTGTATCCTGGCTCCCTACCAGGCCAAAGTGGTAGCAGTCTCTACAGGTCTGACACTGCTGACAGTGGGAAGGATTTTGGTTGCTTTTTCAATGCCATGGGAAGAGTAGGAGGAAGATGATTGAGCACAAATCACGAGCACCAGGTGAACACAGGTATGGGTTGGAATGTGGGGACCAGTGGAGGACCAGGCACTTAGATTGTTTTTTGTCCGTGTGCCTTCACCACAAATCAACTGCACTGGAGCAGGCTCCTGGCAGGACCGGTGGACTCATGGAGAGAGAAGCCCATGCTGGAGCAGGATTGCTGGCAGGACTTGTGACCCTGTGGGGGACCCACGCTGGAGCAGTCTTTCCTGAAGGACTGCACCCCATGCAAAGGACCCATTCTGGAGCAGTTTGTGAAGAACCGCAGCCCATGGGAAGGGTCCACGTTGGAGAAGTTCCCGAGGACTGTCTCCCATGGGAGGGACACCATGCTGGAGCAGAGGAAGCGCACAAGATGTCCCGGCCCTGAGGAGGAAGGAGCAGCAGAAACAACTTGTGATGAACTGATCGCAACCCCCATTCCTCATCCATCTGCACCCCTGGGTAGGAGGAGGTAGAGAACTTGGGAGTAAAGTTGAGCCCAGGAAGAAGGGAGGGGTGGGGGAAGGTGTTTTTAAGTTTGGGGCTTTTTTTCCTCATTACCCTACTCTGATTTTATTGGTAATAAATTAAACTCATTTTCCCCAAGTCAAGTCTGTTTTGCTCACGGCAGTAATTGGTGAGTGATCTCTCCCTGTCCTTATCTCGACCCATAAGACTTTCATTATATTTTCTCTCCTCTATGCAGCTGAGGAGGGAAGTGATAAAGCAGCTTTGGTGGGCACTTGGTGTCCACCCAGGGTCACACCGCACATCTGCTGAGAGGTTGGCCCAAAATCACTTCCCAGCTCACAAACCAGGCTGCTCTGCTGCAGACATGAAGTGCTCCGTTCCCCCTGAAGTGCTCTCCTGGGGGCCCAGAGGTGCTCAGCTTGCACAGAGCACTGCTGCAATGCTGCGGCAGCGGCCACCTTCCCCAGCAGCTACTGTCGCTCCGCGGGGACTCATGCGGCTCCACAACAGCCAGGGGCCTTCGCCTGCCTGCCTGCCTTTTTTTTCCCCCACCTCCTTCCCCAGAGGGCCCCTGAACACCGCAAGCATTCACTCAACTTAAATGCATTTTAATTAACACTGTACAAACACACCAAGTTTGTGCGTGCACAAGGGAGTGCATTCATTCAGCTTCTGCCTGATTCACAGCCCAAGAAATCCAGCGGGAGCGCTGGCAGCCGCTGCGATGGGAATGGGATTGCAGCTCTCGCTGCCTGTGCAATATTTAAAATACACTTGGCAAAATGCACAAAAGCCCTCAGATCCTACTTACTAGTATTTAAGCACTGTTTATGTAAAAGATACAGCTCAGGCAGGGTAGGTGGGACAGGTGCTTTTATATCTGCTAATGTAACTACGGGTAATTAGTCACCACTAAAGCACACAGCAACCTCCACCTTGTTACAGGGTAAGCACAAGCCACTTGCGGCATGAAAAAGGCATTTCCCCAAGATCTCCCACAGAAATTTTTCTCGCATTACATTAGGAATTATCACATAACCCAAATACCAGCTAATAAAATGATTAAAATAACTGTGCAATTTAAACACACACAACTACTTTCAGCGAGAACAACTTCTCAAAATTGCAGCAACCCTGCAAGACAAAACTGCAGAGAGGCTTAAACAAGAAGTCTCTTACCAACCATTTGGGGAAATAAAGAAAACCGCATCCCACAGGGAGTGCCCGAGATGGCCATGCTGGGGCTTGGCTGTCCCCATCGACCAGGTGAGAGCAAACCCAACACTTCGGAGTTCTTTTGCCCAAGTGCTTCAAGGTGACTGCAATGCAGGAGAACTCATTTAAAGAAACTACCCTATTTTAGCCAATATGCATAGCTCTATTAAGTTGAAACTGCATGCAGTTTATTTTTCATTGATGAAAATAACAGGCTCTCAAGCATCATGATAATCTTGTCAAGCAGACAGGAGAATTCAGCTTGTGTAAGACAGCTGAAATGGTAATTATTTAAACTTGGAAGAACTGCAGATGAGGAGAACGGCACTGCAGTTGCAGGGAGAGGCAGGGGCTGCGCTGGGCCCATGGGGTGGACATGGCACTTTGTCTGGAGCCAAAACAGAACACACTGGATGTGGGAACAGGGACCACATCCTGGGGGCTGTGGCGGTCTTATACATTAAGATTGCCAAGTCAAAGAATTAGACTAAAGTGCTCTTTTACATAAGCCTTCCTTAAACCTATGGTTGCATTATTCTAATTGCCCGTGGCTAAATTAAGTAATAAAAACCCTATGTTACTAAGCCAAGTGCTTTCAGGTATCAGTTTATAAGCAGAAAAGCCAAAATTTCAATAACTAAAGTCTGTACAAGAAGCTTTTGACTTGTATATGCTATATACAAAACCACACAGCCTGATGTGAAGCTTGCCTCACTTGCCACGCAGTCCTTCATCTGCTGTAGACCACGCACGTTTCACACCAGCAGCTTCCATACGGTTTGCTGAGCACGTACAGCACTGCCACTGGGCGCTCTCAGGAGTGGAGGTGCACGTGAACACTGAACTCACACCTTCTCAAACCTGCACCTTGTGAACCGAGCCCTGGATTGCACAATTTAAATTAAGCATAATAAAAAGCTAAATAAAATCAGCCTATCGACCCAATAAATTCTTCCAGGTAATGCCATACCTCTACCACTGAGATGTTTTCCCCATTGTTGGGAAGGTGAAGGGACTACTTTTATAACCTCACTACTGCTATTAAATCTGCACTAAGCAAACAAACAAAGAACTTGTACTGGAGTTGATAACCTGATTGTATATGAGCAGTATATTCAGGACAAACGCCTGCAGTGCTGAAGTTTCTACCTATTTTACCTGGGGGGGGAGGACTGCGTGTCTGTGTATGACAAGCTTCTTGGTATGTGTCGCCGATTCTTTAAAACTGAGCAAGCTGGCGGCTGAAATCAGTCTTGCAACTCTTCATGCAATTCCTACCAAGCCTTTGTAAACGGTTTCATTTTCCAAGGCTGTAAGGAGGCATGGGGGAAGTCAGAGCTGCTGTGAAACTGCTCCTCAAATGCTTTTCCTCTGGAGTAAAAAATGGCAAAGCGACTTCAAAATCTCAAATTGCTTTCCTCGCTCAACATATTGCTACGCTGGACTAACCCGAGGCATATTTATTTGTTATTTTCTGTTTCATGTACTTTCAGATATCATCCCAAAAGATAAGTTTAAGTAAATGTATTTGTCAAAATCACATATTATGAACTCTTTGTAGATCAGTTTGCTCAACTACGCTCCCTGTTAATACTCTCGGTTCTTTCTACTGTGCTTTTTAGAATGTACTCCGTATATATTTTATAAATGTTTGGGTTTATTCCCGCCCCCCTCCTCCCACCTCAGAGACTGCCTTTAAACTTCTGTCCATTGATTGTGACAGTATCAATTTGGAAAGGTCAACGGGAAGCTGTTCTGACAGCTGAACTCAGAAAGCAATCTTTAAATGAGCCGTTTCTCTTCCTCTGCAAAGCAAGATGCCAACAAAATAAAAACCCAAGGTCTTTATTTCACTGGCCTGACCAATGGCTTTGGATCTCTGATGGCTGCTGAACACCCCTTGGAAATCTGAGCTTGTTTGAGGGTCTTAAAAAATAACAACATAGGAAAAAGCAGGTTTAAGAAGAGAAAAAGAGAAAGGTTTATGAAAAGAACAACATTAATTTGCTGTTTCTCTGGAAACCCATGCAGACCTTGGCTTACAGAGCTCCCAGAGGTCACCACACAAATGTCACCGCTGTGTGGGTTTGGCCTTACAGATCCTTTTATCATACATGAATAAGTTAGATTTTGCACTAAGCCCCTGACAATAAGCTGGCTAGACAAGAAACAGACCATGCCAACTTATTTTGATGCTCGCTTTGGATACGTACTGAGTGAACAGGTTATTTTGTTTGGGGTTGTGATCAAAAGCCTCTTCAAAAGGCCCTTGCCCCCCATCCCACAGTTTACTGAATATCTCAAATTCATAACCACTGAAAGTAAGGCTGCACAATTTATGACACCGTTACACATGAAGAAAACCTGCCGTAAATCAAAGACAACAGATATATAAATGAGCATAAAAGTGCAGGGAAATGTCACAAGACAGCAATAAAGCATCTTCCAAATGGTAAATCCCAGGAGCAGAAGCATCATTAGTTTTGAATCCTTCACTTGGCAACAGCAGGACTGGTTTATCACTAGAGTAATCAGTACTGCAGCTTCCCTCCCTTAGTACCTGCAGGTTCTGGCAGAACTGCGCACTGCTTGCGGGGAATTGGGGATGGGAGCAGGACGCAAAGGCACTGACTGCACATTTGTGGTCAAATCAGTCAGAAGCAACACCGCAATCCCATGTGTTCTCCCCTGCTGCTAACTCCGTGTGGAGCCCAGGAGCACATCGCATGCAGCTATTCTCACGTATTTATATGCATATATAGTGATTGGTCTGTTTGGAGCCTAGGTGGCTATTTTCTTGGCCTTCTTCAATGAAATACAGAAATTCTGATTCTTGTAACTGCAAGGAGAGAGATGCCCACACAAGTCTCCTCTGCAGGCATGGCAAAGAAAGTTGCTTTAGCAGAACGACAGGAAGAAGGCACAGACCTTGCTTGGGGAATGCACTGCCCAAATCCACCCGTCAGACCTTCCCCAGGGATCACGGAGGCTATTGTGAACATGGAAGGAGGGAGGAAATCATGAGAGACTCTAGAAGAGATGGGTTTAACCCAGCAAATAGCCATAAAGCCTTTCACTGACTTCCAGGCCCCAGCTCAAGCTGCTGTCTGATATTTGGTCATTTTTCCACAAACACTACCAGCACAAGAATGGAAATATAACAGCAAAATACCAAGGAATTTGTTGGGATGAAGGAAAGACAATGCCTTGTACAACACTGAAGCTGCCCCAGGAACAGTGATGGCAGCACCAGGAGGATCCGTGGGGCAGATTAAAGTTCCAGCCAGTAACTTCTAGAGGGAATAGCAGGAGAAAATTGCTCTGAGACTGAGCGTGGTGCAGAAGACTCCCACCCCACCACCTGTGATGTTTCTCCAAGGGATTCCCTTTCCACGCCGCTTGCTTCAAGACTACACCTGAGCAATCAGGAGCAACCACCAGCCTGTGCCCTTGGGCTTATTTCTCACATCTGTGCACAAGCCATTCCCTGATCCTTTTTAACTCGGAAAATTCCCAAGACTATTCCTGACCCCTTAATGGGATATTTATGCACACCTTTATCCCGCAAACAGTAACCATTAACTCATTGTTAAAATAACATGTCCCAGCAATGTGTCAAAATAATCTGTTTTCTGGTTCTTAACTCAAGGCAAGGAAGCGGGAAGAAGGAAAAGACACAGCAGATGGCTGGTTGCTTTTTTTGAAGACGCGGATGACATATTCCCACAGACCAAAAGCAGCTTAATATTCCTGCCTCTCACAAGAAGATGACAGCACTTCTACCCAAAGACCTCCCCACCTGATTTTATTTTCATAAACAAACACCAAGACAGACAGATGAATGACAGCCACCTCGCTCTGCATCACGGGGTAAAAAGCAACAGGTACTTAATTAGCAGTCTCATTAAGAAGAAAAGGCCAAGAAGCAATTTTCCCAACACCAGCCCTTTGAGAAGGGGGTGCTCCCGTGGTCCCCATTTCATGAATACCTTCCTCTTGCTCACTCTAGTCCATCAGGCTGAACCGATGGGCTGAGACCAATGGGATGAGGTTTAATATGGCCAAATGCCGGGTCCTGCACTTGGGAAACAACAACCCGGTGCAGCGCTACAGGCTTGGAGAGGAGTGGCTGGAAAGCTGCCTGGAGGAGAAGGACCTGGGGCTGTTGGTTGACAGTCGGCTTAACACGAGCCAGCACTGTACCCACATTGCCAGAAGAGCCAATGGCATCTTGGCCTGTATTAAAAACAGTGTGACCAGCAGGGGCAGGGAGGTGATCATCCCCCTGTACTCGGCACTGGTGAGGCCGCACCTCGAGTGCTGTGTTCAGTTCTGGGCCCCTCACTGTAAGAAGGATGTTGAGATTCTGGAGCGTGTCCAGAGCAGAGCCACAAGGATGGGGAGGGCTCTGGAGAACAAGCCTGATGAGGAGCGGCTGAGGGAACTGGGCTTGTTTAGCCTGGCGGAGAGTAGGCTGAGGGGAG